>NC_056747.1:1006974156-1007226656 GCF_019279795.1 Protopterus annectens | reverse complement strand
ATTTCCCATCCTTTACTGTGATTGGACAGTTTTAAAACTGCTGAGCTAAGCTAAGCTAAGCACCAGGCAATCCTGCTTAGCTAAGTTAACTATTGCTTAAAGGGGTAGATGCTTAGTCCTACTTACCAGTGCGCAAATCCACTCAGCTATGCTAAATCTTGCTTAAACTTTAAATTTCACTGACACCTCACATTTAGGGCTGCTACACTACCCTGGTTAGCATATACATAATAATATTCACTACCGATTTCTGAAAAATACATTTTAGTTGTGTTTCACATATAGAAATGTACAGACTGCTGTGGGGCTCAAACCATGACTGACTGCATAGTAGGCAAATGCTCTAAATACTACACTATTCCAGTTTTTCTATTAGTGGTGTGTATACTTTTATTTAGCTTCTTTTGATGTTTAAACTCTGCTATGCATAGCTGCACGACAGGCACACCCAGTTAGCTATGCTTAAACTTTATTGCACACAGGAAAAAAAACAAGGAATATAGTTTAAATATTGCTATTAGACACTTAGAACATTGATAGAATGACAGGCTTTGGATTAGCATGAATTTTCTGAAGGATGTAGAGTCTTAAACTCAAATATTTGTCATTATTTAATTACTTTAATTCCCAGCTATTTGCCAGATAGTTACAGATTTTAGGAGGAACACACCAAAAATATGAAGCAAAAATCTGGACATTCTGTGAAAATCTGTACAGTTGAGAGGTATGGCTGTCTGCTATTTTAAATCTGTACAGTTCAGAGGTATAGCTGTCTGCTATTTTCTCCACGTGTCCGTGGAGACTTTCATTCATTTTGAATTGTCAAATGGTAATTCTCAAGTGCAGGGGGCATGTGTAATGTGAGAGCACTGCTGTCAGACATGCCCCCTGCACTCGCACACAGAACCATGTCTGTTTTAGAGCATGGCAGCGTGCCTTCATACATATGCATGGCATGCTGCCATGCTGCACAGGAATGGTCCCTTCTGTGCAAGAATAAGCTATTCTTGCACGGAAGTTTGCTGAATCTGGGGGCTAGCTCTTCTTCTGTGTGTGCGTGTGTGTGTGTGTGTGTGTGTGTGTGTGTGTGTGTGTGTGTGTGTGTGTGTGTGTGTGTGTGTCTGTGTGTGTGTGTGTGTGTGTGTGTGTGTGTGTGTGTGTGTGTGTGTGTGTGTGTTTCTATTTCCACAGCCAACCAGCTAGTCAGGATAGGGTTCTAGCGGGCCATACCTCAGTCTCTCAGAGCAAGAAATCTGGACAAACCAAAACCGATGGTGGGACAAAGGCCCAAAAATTGGGACAGATTTAAAATATTGCTCCTGTAAACTCAGATAGTTGCTAGAATAACAGGTTTTACGTTATTATGTATTTTCTTTTTTTTTGCTCAAATAGTTTTTATTTCCAATAATATTGTAACATCTCTATATTTTATATATAGCATTTTAAATAACTATATACAATATTTACATAAACCTAGCCGCGGTGGTACAGCAGTAGCATTGTTGCCTCACAGCAAGAGGTTCTCCTGTTCAATTCTCTGCTGGAGTGCCTTCTATGTGGAGTCTGCATGTCCTCCCTGCGGTCGAGTGGCCTCTGAAAGACATGCGTGAATGAGCATGCCTTCACTGAAGGTTGGGCATCGGGCTGGCAACTCGGCACCATAAAAATCTACTGCCAATCATTAGCAGACCAGAGTTCTGCTGTGGCGACCCCTAACCGGGAAAAGCCAAAAAGACAAACAACAATATGAACCTGACCTTTAAATTGCTTTCAGTGTGCACAAATACAGTATAGAATTAACACTTTAGTTATCAGAGTACCTCTGTTAATTATTGCAAAGTGCCCAACAAAGATACAACTTTCTTCCATGGATTGTTGACCAATGGCCTAGTATAAATCCTCAATTCTTTGATTTTGATTTCAATCAATGCTGAAGTCCTCAATATAGTGTAGAAGTCTTCTAAAGATGGTGATGTGTTTGAATTCCATCTTCTGGTTATACACTTCCTTGAAATTGCAACTATTGTCCATAATAAGTACATATTTGTTTTATTCAAGTGAGGACCTTAATTCACATTCAAAAGAATCAAAGCTTTAGTTAAGTTGAAAGATTTATTGAATAAACCCTGTAAAAGGTAATTAATTCCATTCCAATATGATTTAATTTGACTACAGTCATAAAAAATATGATTCCAGTCTGCTTTATGTACCTCATCTCCAACATATTCCATTTGCAGTGGAACTGATTTTATTAATTTTATCTGGGGTTAAAAATGCTCTATCTATTTCCAATTAAATATTTTCCAGTATTGTATAATAGATGTGTAGTTTACTGACAATAAAATATTTGATTTAATTTCTTCTGTTAAGTGTAATGATTGACCTTTTGTTATAGACTGCCAATATGATGATGTAGGTATTGTTTTATATTTTATTAGTTCTTTGTATAAATATGAAATGCTATTTCTTTTTTTATAGTTATTATATATAAATCCATACAAGCAATTTATAAGATTTGGTGTTTCTTTAAAGGAAGAGCTGTTAATTATTCTGCATAAGTCTTGAGAGTACATAAGGATGCTTTGTAGAGTTAACCAATCCTGTAATAGGATGTTATAAGTAGTTTTTATCATTTGCGAGTCTAAACCTTTTAATTTTTTAATACATTGAATCCAACATATAAATCTAATTTGTTCCCAAGAAATCATTGTTTCTCTATATATTTTGTAGGGATAGTTCTTAGTTATGATGAATGGGGTTAAAAGTTCAATCCGAAGTTTTAAATCCATATTTGTATTAATAAGTTTTTCTAAAATAATTAATATAATGATTAATCAAATGTGTTTTAGTTGGATTTGTTATATTATATTGCATACTGTTACTTAATATGTACCAGGGTTTATTAGTTTTCTCTAATATTGACATCTTATTTAGTAAATTAAACTCATTTATTGATATAATCTTTAATAATTATTTCCAGTTAGTGGAGTAATTAGGGTTTGTCCAATATATAACAGTTTTGAATATGGATGCTGTTATATATTATTCAATATCTGGAAAGTTTAGTCCTCCCTGCCTCCATGGTGATGTCTTAGTGCTATTCTGTTTTTCTTGGGGAACTATAAAACTTTAGCAGACATGAATTTATTTCTTTAAGAAAATATCTTTCAGAAAGCAGCTGTATTGCTAATGCTACATACAGGATTTTAGGTAGTAAAACCATTTTTATTAATTGTAGTCTATCTTCAAAGGTTAACATTATTTTATTCCATTTTTCCACATTGTTTTTGATTATGCTGACAATATTTTTTGTAGTTTATTGATACTAACTCATTTAGATTTTTGCATAACACAATTCCTAAATATTTTAAAGTAGATTTGTTCTCCTATAATATGTTCTTCCTTGACTTGTAATTCCTTTTTCTTATTTAAAAATAAGAATTTTGATTTTGATCTATTAAAATGAAGGCCTGAAATCATACAAAATTTCTCTATCACTATTTCCAGCTCTCCTAAGGACTCTCTAGAATTTGATAAGGTTAATAATATATCATCAGCAAAGAGCATTATTTTAGAATTGTATTGGCCATGTACCTCCACCCCTTTTATTTTTAAGCTGTTATGTATTAAGTCTGCAAGTATTTCAATGGCCAAAGAAAATAGAATAGGTGACAGGGGACAACCTTGTTTGGTGCCTTTTGTTATATAAATAGATTCTGAGGTGAAAGGATCTAATTTAATATAAGCTAAGTTATTTATATAGATATTTTTAAAGAGATGAACAAAGGAAAGCGGAAAGTCAAATAAGCTGGAATTTTTAAATATATATTCCCATTTTAATGAGTCAAAGGCTTTTTCTATGTCTAATCTGTGTCTCTATTTTCTTTATTTACATAATCTATAAGGGTGAGCATCCTTTTAATATTATCATGCGTATGTCTATTATATATAAATCCAGTTTGATCACTATTTATTGTTATGGAGAGTGGTATTTTCATTCTATTGGCAAAAATTGACATAAATATTTTATAATCATTATTTAGTAATGATATAGGCCTATATGAGGTACAATGATTCGGTATTTTATTATCTTTTAAGATTGGAGTTATTAAAGAATATTTCCAAGAGGGTGGAATTATTGCTTCTGGCTGATTTTCTAATAAAGTTTTATGAAAAAAAGAAATTATCTTGGAGGGAAAAGTTTATATATTTCCATAATTATACCATCTATTCCTGGTGCTTTGTTAGTTTTACCTTCTTTTATATTGTCAATAATTTCTTTGTAGAATATAGTTTCTTTCAGATCTAATTTTCGTTCTTCTGGAATTTCTTTTATATTGATGAGATTTGTATCCAAATTTAATTGACCATTTTCTATATTTTCTTTTTTAAAATGTTCCATATAGTGATATCTGAATGCATCAAAGATGTCTCCGATATCCAATACTTCCTTCCTTTTCTTTTCGTGATAAATATTATTAATGTTATTTGCCTTGGATTGTATTTTAATTCTTGTGGATAGGTTATGCAAATATCTGGGGGAGGTGGCCAATGAATTTGCTTTTAATTTTTCTAAAGCTAGACTGGTTTTGTGTGTTAGACTTTCGTTGTTTTTTTTATTTAGTTCCTCTATTTTCTTTATAATTTCTGGGCAACTTTGATTTTTTTCAGACTTTACCGACAAAAGACTGATTTGTATATCTAGTAATTCAGAGTCGCACTCTCTAACTTTGTTTTTATACCAGCTAAGGGTTTTACCAAATATATAAGCTTTTAACAAATCCCACACCTTGTTTCTACTGACTTCTGTTGTATAATTAGTTTCTAGAAAAATTTGTAATTCTGACAACAACCAGGGTTTGAATTCTTTAATTTTTGTGATATATGAGGGTATTCTAGATGAGACGATTAATGGTTTGAACTCAGTTTGAATTTTCAAAATCAGAGAGTCATGGTCTGAAAATGGGCATGGAGTAATTGAGAAATTGATGATTTTTCTTTGTAAATCTTGAACAACAAATATTTTATCTATTCTAGTTTGAGTCCTAAATCTGTGATCTAAATGGGAGAACAGTAAAGACTTATCTTCTTTCATCTTTAAGGTATCTATTAAATGAAATGATTCAACCCATTTTTTAAAGCTTTTGAAATAGAGGTTGTATGAAAAGGTCTCTTGTTGGTAGTTTCAGAAGCATCAAGAATACAGTTAAAGTCACCTGCCATTATTAAATTACCTTTGTAATTATTAGAAATAAAATCCAAGTGTTTTTAGCCATACCTATTCCAATACCAGGGAACCGGTATAGATTTGCTAGAGTCCATATTCTATTATTAAATTTAACTATTACAAACACCATGAGACCCTCTTTATCTTCATATTTATAAATAATTTCTGGGATGACAATATTCTTTTCCAAAGGATTGATATTCCTTTTGTCTTTGTTTTATAGGAGGATTGAACTAAGATCATATATTCCTTAGGATTCCATGTAAAACTATCATTTATTTTAACACGCGTTTCTTGAAGAAAGACTACTTGTGACTTATTAAGTTTTAAATATTTCAATAAGTTTGTTCTTTTGCTTGAATTATTTAAGCCATTGGTGTTTAAAGATAATAAAGTTCAATCCATATCAATTTATTATTGAAAAAAATGTGTTATTATAGCTATTAAATAGTTTCCTCTGAAAACAACAAAAGTTATATTTGTATATAAGATTTTAGAAGAGATTGTCTGTCTTAAATCTTCTATGAATACAAGTAAAATAGTAGTTTGGTCAGGTATTAAAAGAGTAATCTTATATAACATTAGGATTAAAATAAATATTCGTTTATCTAAATTCCCCTCTTGACATGGAATGAAAGTCATTCCTAATCTAATAGATAAAGATAGATCTATTAGGTTATCACTCATACCTTTAACCATCAAAAACAACTGAGCTCCATAAGATAAACTATTGTGTGGAAAATATTTCGTAAAAGAAATATGAAATTTTGAATATTTTGTGTATCTGGATACTTTTTTAGTAGTATAATCAACAATTTTATTACACTAGAAAATAGCTGATAGATAATTAGTTATATAATAAGTTATGAATTCTTAAAACATATTGTATATTTACATTGAAATGAAACATTTAGTATAAATCAAGAAGGAATGCCATTATACTATGTTTATTACTATTGATAATTTATGTATACTTAAGGATGTGTCTACTTCTCTTTATTATTCTTATTCAGTTCAATGGCCATATAATGTTGAATTTTTTATGATAATATATTAGTTAACTTTACATGTGTTCACAAGTAATTAGTATTCAGTATTTGTTTATTATAGACAAGCTTGACATGTTGATGTTCTTAAAGTATTCATATCCCTTTACAGATACACTATGAAATTCTGAGAAGAAACAAACTATTTGTAATGGGCAAGTGAAACAAAATCTTAGGCCTTTTTTTTTTTAAATAAAAATAATGAATCATTTGCTAAGTTCAGTGGAAACTAGGGTATACATTATGCACTATTAATCAAATTCAAGTTAAGTCACTAAGGCTCCATAGCAGTTTTATACATCAAAATTCAGGACTTGTTTAAATTTATAACTAAAATGTATTTACTAAAATGAAACCACTGGTTCAGTGAGATTCAGACTACTGGAATGGTGTTAGAATTTGCCTATGATTTCCTATACATGGAGTAGATTTTTACATTCAATTTAAGTGATATCACCAGCACATTTCCCGCTACAGAAAATAAATAGACATGCTAAGCAAAGCATTTCATTAATTTCTCATTTATATAAAGCCTTCATTTTTAAATCCAAGATCTTGTTCTACTGTCTCAAACAGGGTTTTTAGTATAAGATAGGTACTTGTATATGTTCTCTGCTGACTTTCTTATGATTAGAAAAGACAGTGCATCACACATAACACATCCCTTGAAGTAAAT
Organism: Protopterus annectens; assembly: GCF_019279795.1. Taxonomy (NCBI): domain Eukaryota; kingdom Metazoa; phylum Chordata; order Ceratodontiformes; family Protopteridae; genus Protopterus; species Protopterus annectens. The sequence goes on along the minus strand of NC_056747.1, from coordinate 1,007,219,707 downwards.
ATACACTTTATAACCATTTCAGATGAGTACACAAACAGCTGTCTCAGTTATGGAGATATGTCTTACAGGGATTTGTATGGAGCTTGTTCTGTAAAAGAATTAAGCTCTGTCTTGTATAAGTATATGGCAACTAAGAATAAAAATAAATTATATTTCAACAAACGTTTCAGAATCTTATCAACAGAGTGAATGGCTGCTGTTTTTAAGAGTAAAATGTTATTTGTTTGTTTAATTTGTTACTATTTTAAGAACCATAAGATGAGACAGCCGGGATACATGCACTCATTTTCTGGTATCACAAACTATGTGTCTGTTTTTTGAAATTTCCTCAAACCTACAGGGTGCAAGAGGAAATTGAAAGATTCAAAAGCAGTGTTACATCATTTGAACAGTATGTAGCTGGTTAACAAGTTTAACATTTCCAAAATTCTTCCACATTGATATGTATTATTGTCAATAGTATAACAATGTTACAACAGTGATTAAATAAACCAGACTAATAAAAACATTAATCACTTGTCTTTTTCTTGTCTATTTGTAAAAGTCATAGTTTTCTACAAACTAAACACCAGCCAACACACCTAGTTAAGTTCCCTACTGTTGTTGATGTCGGAAGCATAGTAACAGATACATTTCAGCTGTGACATTCTTTCTAGCATAGTAAGGAAAGTGTATATGTTTTCCATAAGAAATCATTTCTACAGGAGAACATCAATTAAAGTTTTTATACATTAATACAAATTAGGAATGTCCTCACTCTATAATAAAGTTGTGTGTAAATTGTTTGGTTGGATGTTTATAAAATATAACAGAAGATGGCAGCATTGTGTCATTATATAATCATTGTTTTTGTTTACTAGTGAAGTGCCTTTGTTATAAGCATTCATTTTAGACAGCATCAGAAACGGGAAATGTATTTCCCCCTTTGATTTTTTTCCCCTAGTTCTCAGTTTTAGGCTTATTGAAGTTAAACTTTGGAAACTCTCTCTCTCTTTTTTTTTAATGTCTAACTGCCGAGTTTCATCTCAGTAGCTTTGCAGAGATGTTAGGAGATAACGCAATTGTTTTCCATTGCCATGGGAACCAGCAAGGTATCAGAGTCTACTAGGCAGTTAATGTTAATCTAGGGAGCGCGTGAGGCATTGCAAATGCCAAAAGCTTCACTTCATGCACCACCAAAGTAATTTTCCCTCCTTTTGTGTTTTGTATAATAATAAAGAGAAAAAAAGACTTGAAAGTAACAGAAAGTCAACAGCAACAAGCACTAATGGTCTTCCCAAGCCCCATCCAAGAAATCAAGCTCGTCGGCAATATTCTTCCTCCAGTAAGCCAATCAACTCAATAACAATTGTAAACACCGCACCATCTCAAACCAGCCAGCAAACACATGAGCATCTACTCTGCAACTGGCAAACAAGCCAGCATCTCCACACAACACATCAAGCAATAAACATTACCAGTTATAGCAACACCCTCCAGATAGTTGGCACTCACCACTCTACTCGCAGACTACATGTCAGATCAATCATTCCACCAAACACAGCCAGGCAGTAAAATGTGGATATCCAGCCAATAAAACCAACAAAACCAGCGTACACAGCTGGTTTTCAGTGCGATATCACCACAAACCTCTCTGCAACAACAAGACTTCCCTCAGCAAGCTGACAGACATGACATCAATCACGGACCATACAACTGATTACTCCAGTCAGTAAACAGGCAAAAGCATTCCACCAAACATGGCGGCACAGTCATGTATACACATAGGTTTCCATTTAAATATGCTAGGAAGCATATTCTAAGCTGCCAAACAAGGAAGCAAACATGGCCAACATTATCAATAACATTTCGATCCATACAAGCTAATACATGCTGTAATACTTAGCTAAGAGGTTAATAGACACAACAGTATTTGTGAATAAAATGTTAACTTAAAAATTGGAAGCATGTAACTTGCCTCTTTCTAACTAGACTAGTTTAATTAATTATTTAGTTGAGTGCAGGCAATAAGCTTTTGACCAAAGATAGTATATATTAGCTCTAAGAAAGAAAAAGAGAACAACAAAATATATGCGTAGTGTGTTAATAGGGCATATACTTTAGGTACTACATAATCCTCATTCTGATTAAACAAGCTACCCCATTTGACCTACCAGAATTTGTGTAAAAACCATTTGTTTCCTCCATTTTTAGGATTGGACATTAAAGTTTCTAAGTTGATTAAATTATTTTTTGCTTTAAGAAGTCAGACAAGAAATACATACTCATTTTAAACAGATACCGATAGTTCAAATCATAGTTGATACTTTGAGAGATTTGGTTGGTACAGCAAGTTTAGAATCAGTCTTTTGTTTTTTTTTCTTTTTGACATCATTCCAATCATTTGTTTCTTTTATACTATTAAGAGAAGGAGGCAGCCATTCCATATCTTCTGGGACAGAGATCACGTTGTTGTTATTAATAAATGAAGAAGCTTCTTCTATGTCATTAAAGGTTCTCATCACATTGGCATAGAATATTTTTATTTTAACTGGATATGCAAGTTGTGCCTTAATATTGTTTTGTTTCAGAAATTTTATCACTGGCCAAACTTTTTTCCTTTGTTCTATTATTCTGGTAGAGTAGTCATTGTCAAACCTTATCAAGTTTTGATTATATTTTAAAGGTGCTTTTCTCCTGGCAGATTTTAAGATTAGTTCCTTGTCTAACTATGAAAGAAACTTTATAACTATTGAGCTAGGAGGTAAATTTGCCGAGTTGGAAGCAGGTTTCCCCAAAGCTCTGTGCGCCCTTTCAGTACTAAAGGAGAGACCTTCTTTTAAGTTTAAGAAATCAGGGATCCGGGTTGATAAAAAGGAGATAATGTCCTCACCTTCTGTGTTTTCAGGTAACCCGAATATCCTGATGTTATTTCTCCTTTACCTATTCTCCAAATCATCTACTTTGTTAAGCAGCCAGATATTTTGTTTAAGAAGCATTTCTTTTTTGTGCCTCTTCTTTAAGTCTCTTTTCAATATCATTTAGTGAAGTCTCTATGTTTGTTATTTTTGTCTGATGTTGATGTAGCATTTCCTTAAGAGTATCAGTCTGTTTTTGGCAATTCATTTTAAGATTTTATAGATTTTCTTTAAAATCATCCATCTTCAAAGACAGTTCTTGTAGGGTAGATGTCATCTGTTGCAGTTCTTTCTTCAGTGTTGCATCAGGCTGAGAATTCCTTGAGTTACTCATTTTCAGGAACTGAATAAATCTTCAAGCTTTTTGACAGGAAAATATTTGTATAAATACATCAAAGTTGTTGATTATGTAGTTCAGTTCTTTATCTATAAGTTTTTGATATTTTGTTTGAAGAAAAAATATTTTTTTTCCTGTTTTACTTTACTAATTTTATGGAGCTCTAAAACTCTGCTGCTTTCAGATGGTCATTCAGCACCCCCCCCCCCATTATGTATTTTCTGAGGGATATGAAGTTTGAAATTTAAATGTCTGCCATTATTTATTATTATTTAATGTCTTCAATCTTCATGCTGGTATCTCACAATCCCATTGGTATCTCACAATCCCATCGGTGTGGGTCGGATTACATAATTATGTATGCAAAGTTCGAGTTAATCAGAGTCCAGATTTTCAGCCAGTTGTACTTACTTTTCATGGGCCTTTGTCCAGGCTGTTGATGTTTCCAGGTTGAGAGGCATGCTGTTAGTGGTCTGCATAGCAAGTAACCATGGTTTTGTGTATTCTTCTTAATCACTGTACTGGAGTGCACATAATTCCCTGTTACTAGTCGCAACATAGCAAGTAACCATGCTTTTGTGCAATCTGGAGGACTTACTGGATAACACTGAAATCAACGTGTTTCACCCAGCCCTTACGATCCTTCTTTACTAATATGTACACATGTTCAGGGATAGGCCTAGGTTATTTCTTTATAGCATTTCAGTTGAATCTTTTTAATCACACTTGATTTATGTAAAGGCTTCTATGAATGAGAGTGATTTGCAAAAAGTTATAATGAATTTGATGCCACTTAGATGAATGTGATTTTGCCATACTTGTACACCTCAGTGACATTAGGGTTTGGATAGGGGTTAGGACTGAGGTTTTGACGAGGTTGAGATTATGTTTAGAATTATGATTAGTTTAGTGTTAAAGTAGACATTATAGGGCATGTGGGATATTGAGCCTGTATGGGGCAGGCCTTTGCCTCACATTCCCATATGAAATACTGTGGATATTTATATACACTGCTTTGCTTTTATGCATTTTGTAGAATATGCATTGGGAGTAAATGTTTTTTTTCAAATTTTCTGATTTTCAACTATTTGTACTTTTTGTTATTGTCTTTGATGGGTTTATCTTCAAAAACATTACCCAGAGCCCCACAGACATCACTGCATATTCACACCATAAAAAATACACACATCTGCATACAAACAGTCAGGCACTTTTATAAGTGTACACATACAAAGGGTCTACATTATTTCATCAAAACTCCAATTCCGCAACTACCTATTCAACAACCCCTATTTGATGAACAAACCATTTATCAAATGCACAAATCAGCAAACGTGTTCCCAGGTAACTAATTTAGTAGGCCAACATACTGAGTGATACACACAGCAGTATAACAAACCCACCAAAGTGGAGGGCTGTGCCACCCACACCCCCAGACCCTCTGCTTATATATGCCAACTCCAAGATTGCACTACAGTGGGAAAATGGGCAATTTCCACATGTTGGCCAAGTAACTCAGTGCCCTGGGAAAAAAGTTTGCTGATCTGAACATTCCATAAAAAGACGTTCACTGAATAGGGGTGGATGAATAGGTATTCGTTGAACTAATATAGACTCCATACAAACACACACACAGGGACACACCATAGTGTAGTCACAACATGCATACATATTAAGAAAACTGAATAGGAAATGGAACAGATAGGAGAATAATGGATATGTCTGAGTGGAGAAGCAGACAATATTGAAAAGGTAGAATGTAAGGAAAGGGAGATATGTAAAGGGAGAGCAACCCATTTATGCAGGAGCTCTCTGCACCTTTCTGCATTAGAAGTGACATTCATGGAGCAAAATGAAGTTATTCATATTCATAGATAAGGGTAGTAGGTACACATAAGAAGCACTCTGAGGAAAAAAAGGAAATAAGATCCGTATAAGTGATGCTACAAGATGATGGGAATAATTAGGGAAAACGCATATGAATCTATCCATTTATACAGGATCTCTTCCCTGATCCTTGCAGGCAACATTCTTCTTGAAGAGAGAGCAGTGAAAATATAAAAGACTGAGGAAGGTCAGAAGAAGGCCCAAAAAAACAAAAATACTAGAGGAAATGGGGCAAACAAGAGGCAAAGAAAATAAATGGGGAGGAGGTCACAAAAGGACTGGATTCTATCAGAGTAGAAGAATGCCTTTGAATGACAGATATATCTGAGATTCTGATACATTTCCTGTTTAAACAACGACCCTGTCTCACTGAGGCCAATGGGTGTAGCTTATCATCAGTAGGTAAATACATGGATCACTGCAGTACCAATTAAAGTTATCTGAATGCAGAGAAAAAGAAGAAAAGCAGTGGGTGTTGTAATTAAAATACTTAAAACAGCCACTAGCAGAGGAGAGCAAACACCAACATTCAAAATATCGAAAACAAAAAAATACCCAACCCTCCCCTGACATAAAAAAATAAAAACAGAAAAAAACACAACACTATTCTACATTTAAGCAGGGGGGTGCCCACCCCTGCTACTTAGATATACCAACTCCAAGGTTGCACTAACACAAAAACAGCAACACACCTACTTCTATACACCCTACACTCCCATTACACACACACACCTACACCCACGAGAAACATATGCTCTACACATGTAAAATAATCACCACTCTCAACACCTATATACACACACCCTCACCTACCAACCCTAACCTTCTCCTACAACTTCAAAAACATAAAAAAAAACACATTCCTACCTAAAATCCTGAAATGCTACAAACTCTCCTGGATCTTCAAACATAACTGCACATCGACCCCCATACTCAACTCCCAGAAATCAATACACCTTAAAGTGACAGCACACTAAAAAAACAAACCTCGGAATACCTGCCGCACATTCGGCAACCTCAGATTCAACAAAATGCAGTTTTGAACAACTGCAGTTTCTGCATTCTGGTCTCGAGATACTGAAATTCGAAATGTCAGTATTTCGATATTCAGAAGTGGACCTACACACATATATATATATATATATATATATATATATATATATATATATATATATATACATATAAACTCCACGACCCCCTTTTCCCATTTTTACACATAGGGTCGAAGTGTCACTTCAATCATGTAGAGCCAAGTTTCACACTTCTGGGTGGCTAGTCCTTCCTTCCACAGCATATCACACACACGCACACACACGCGCACACACACACACACACACACACACACACACACACACACACACACACACACACACACACGCCATTTTTATTTCAAAACTTTGAAAAATGCTTGAGTGTGAGTGTATGAAATTCATGATGATGTTTAGCTTGGGATATGTTCCCATACCTTAATGGAGGTGTCTTGCACATGCATGGAGATACTTCCATTAAACTCTGTGCTCCTTATTGACTCTATCTTGATGTCACCAGTCGCAAATGTCAACAGACATCAGGGGTTTATAATATGTATAATTATGAAGGCTACAGTAAAGAAATGGAACAAAATTAAGATGAAGAAAGGTGAAGAAAATGCATCAATGTGTTATACGTATAGCTCCCAATCTGCAGACATTGAAAATAGGAACAAAGGTCCTTGAAAAACAGGAAAATCTAGCTAAAAATCTGGACCTCCAGTTATCATAGCTAGGAAGAGTATGCTAGTTAGGAGGTTGCTAAAAAGTTATGTGGGGAGTTGGTATGTTAGGGAATGTTTACTGTTGGCTTTAGTCTATAAGCAACATGGGGACCACCCTGGGGATGGATTTATGATCTAGGAAATGGGAATGTTTACTGTCAGCCTCTGTGTATAAGAGGCTGACATGGGGGGGCCTGCCTGCGGATGAATTTGTGATTTACCATCCAATGATCAAGGTTATATATGAATAGTTCTAGGAATAGATTCTGTTTCATATAGATGGGAAGCCTATTCCAGAGCATGAAGATGGATCCTCTGACTCACATATCTGTCTCGCTAGCATGTTCTGTTTATGTCACAAGCAATTCAAATCTCTGGATCTAGTGTTCTGGTGGTGCTCATTTTATGGATGAACAAAAGCTCCATCAGGGCTGGATTTAAGGATGCTTTATATGCCAAACAGATTGCTTCTCAACAACCTGTAGGAGACCAACTATAGAGATAGGGCTCTAAGGTGATTTGTACAGAACAGTGTATTAATATCTTGGATTCTCTTGGTGAAGAACCTCTGTGGGCATTCTAACTATTGCATATTCCCCATCAAGTACATGCCAATGATGGATCTGATAAGTCATGTTTCAGGCTATTTAGGAGGCAACCTGAGATATTGTTAGGCCCCATTAAGGCTGTGTTGTTAGCCTTGGTGAGCACCGCTACGACCTGCTTCCTGTTGCTAGTTGGGCTGGGTTATGCTGGTAGGAATTTTACAAAGGGTGGGGGGAGGGTGGGAGGCAAAGTATGAGTTGAATTTCTAATCCAGAAGATTTGCTATGTCACTCTGCTTAGTGAAGGTGGCACCATTTGCTACCAGTTCAACATACTATTGCATGTTACCTTTGAGCTTTTGGACATACCTGTAGAAGGTCTTGTGGTTGTCTTCAGTTATGAGGTCAAGAAGATTACTCAGGCTAGCCTTGTTGGACTTAATTAGTCTTCTTAGTTTCCTGTTTAGTTTTATTAGTGATCTCTTGTCAGTATAAGAGTTGGTCTTTCTGACTTTGGCCATGGCTATTTCCTTTGTTATACACCCTGTTAAGATTAGGATTCCACCACTGTGGTTTGTTTTGCAGTTTGTATTGGACTTACTTCTGGTAGGCACAGCAGCCTCTAGGCAGTCATTTACGTTTTTACAGTGTTTCTGTGAATAATTATGCATAGACTGTCGTGAACTCTGGATTGGGCAGAACATTGAATTTTGACAAACTGCTGCTTAATAAGATGTTGTTAGTTTCTAACTGTAACAAGTGTTGCTTTTTTTTTCCAAATTGATTTTTATTTTGAATGAGACAGCTTTGTGATCCACTCTCACCAGTGAGGATGTGACCCGGGGGGGGGGGGGGGGGTGAAGCACTCTCTCATACTGGTGGTGTGGACAAGGCCCTGTATGTTTGAATCTCTGGTTGAAGTGTGCACTAACTGTTCAAAGGCATTTGTGTTAATAAAGCCCAGGAAACGTTGTGCCTGCAAGTTGGTGGCAGTGTGTGTTTCCTAGTCAATAGAGGGTAGCTTAAGTCTTCCGTGAATAGACTCTTTGGTTAGATGAGTGTCTCCCGTATGTCTGGATAAAAGTTGTGGGATTCTTGAGATATAGATGGTGACCTGCAGCTTGCTAAGATATGGTAAGGGACTCTATCTAAGGTGATTTGCACATGGATGAACTCCAGGGCATCATTCTGCTTAACCAGCCTTGAGGTATACTTGTTGCTAATGTAGATCAAGACACCTCCACCTTTAGTCCCAGTGTGTAAGGAGTACCTTCTGTGGCGTTAAACCACATCTTGGTAATGGCACAGATGTCTATATTCTTGAATGAGATTGTAGGGTGTGGAGCTTCTTGTTAAAGCTCCTAGCATTGAGCAGAAATCATAAAATTTGAATACCAAATAACACATAACGCTTCCCATTTCCAGTAAGAATTTGGGATACTAATCCAAAACATGTTTAAAAAACAGAGACTGACAAAATTTATGAAAAAATATATAAACACATTATCAAAGTGTAAATCTATAGATTTTAATAAACTGTAACATAAAATTCACAACAATCACCAAAAAATAAGGTACCACCAGGAGCTCCATACAAAAGGACTTTATTTTGTACAGAGCACCTGGTGGTACCTCATTTTTTGGTGATTGTTATGATTTTTTATTTTGTTTAACCTAGAGGCTGGTATATAGTTTGTTTTATTTTTGGAACATAAAATTCTACCACGCACGGTCATTATTTTCTTCAGAAAAAGTGACTTGTAAGATGTGTGCCCTCTTTCCTTAAATTACTGTTGTCACAAGTATACTGGTCATGCATTGTGGATTTCTGTATACTAGACAGCTTCAAAAATCACATGTGATGAGGGGGATTCAGAAAATTGTGTAAAGCAGTAATTCAAGCCCAAAATAGGGACATAACTCTAAAAATAGGGATATTCTAAATCAGACCTGAAAATAGAAGTGTTCCTCTAAAATCGAGACATTTGAGGGGTTTGATTATATGTACCATATGTTGTGTCCCTTCGAGGGTGGCCATGGTGGTGCAGTGGTTAGCACTGTCACCTCACAAGAAGAGGTTCTCCGGTTTGATCCTCGGCTGTGGTGCCTTCTGTGTGGAGTCTGCATGTCCTCCCTGTAGTCACGTGGGTTTCCTCTGGGTGCTCCAGTTTCCACCCACATCCCAAAGACATGCAGTAGGTGGATTGGATACTCTAAATTGGCCCTAGGCATGAGTGTGTGTGTGTGTGTGTGTGTGTGCCTTCCATGGAAGGTTGGGCGCTGGGCTGGCAACTCCACACTGTAAAACTCCACTGTCAATCATGAGCAGACAGATGATCCACTGTGGCGACCCCTAACTGGGAAAAGCCAAAAGAAGTCATGGCCCTTCTCTGACTCTGACAAAATATTTTAATCCATATCCTAATTCTTTCTATATGCCAATAGAAATATTTTGTTTTCTACATGCCTTCTTTAATTTCTTTAATGAACACTGCTTCGTGTATTGTAACCTCTTCTCTATAAAAGTACTTCTTAACATTACCTCTGAGTGATCCTGCATTTCTCTCTCTTGAGCCCCACATTTTTAGAGGTGCCTTTTCTAAAAAACAATGTCATCATATATTTTGTTCTTCCTACCATTTTACAGTGACTAACCATTTTTTTCTTAAATAAATATTATTTCCTTTTCATGATATGTTACCAACAGCAATATTTAATTATTCCCAAGAGAGACCTTTTCAATGTTTCCATAAATGATGTCTCCCTTTAAGTAATCTGCTATGACTATCATAAATTATTTTCCACTTTTGTCCTTAGTAGTACCTCAGCTCAAGGTCGTTTCTCGTGTAATGTACACTTGAGAGGAGGTGCCCTCAGCTGTCACTTTCTACTCATATACGGGTTGCTTGAGTCCAGTGTACATAAGTTTTCATTTAAACTGCTGTATTTTGGCCAAGTATCAAATTTTCTAGAACTCTTCACGTTCTTTCCGTAACTTCTGTGTATCTAACTTGTTACATAACATTGTGACTTCAGCAAAATGACACATTTGCCATACCTAACCTTCTGCACTGAAAAGGCTCCTTACTGAAATTTCAACACTCGGAATGTTGAAAAGCTGGAAAAAAAAAAGACCTAAAACACAGGAAAAGAGCGAATTTTTGACATTTTTTTTCTCCTTAAAACTTCTTTTTGCAGGGGGGCCAACTCCCCTGTACCTCCTATGGGGGGGGGGGCAATCCCCACACACACCCTAAATTTATATATACCAATTCTGTGATTGTCATACCTTGAAGAAAAGGGAATACTCCGAGAAATGGCATCTCGGACTTAGAATATATAAGTCCGATCGTTCGGTCATTCACTCTCTGCATTTCAGGACTCGCACTAATGGGGTATGACATTTCAAATGGTTACCCACTGAAAAGGATCAGCCTCCAGTACAATCCTTTCATTTGAGTGGATTACTATGAGTCTGTATGCTGTACTATCAAGCCACCATTCTACCCACCCTAATACCCTAGGACCTACTCCAGTCTTTGTAGTTTGCTTACAACCATCTGTCCAGTACTATGTCAAAGGCCTTGCTAAAGTCTAGATAGATCATTAGCTGGAGTCATGGTGGACAAAGATAGAGCCCTGACTATACCCCTAACCAACCTAGGTTTCATAATCTGACCATGTTCTGGAGGATTGTTGGGTCTGTGTAAACAATTGTTGAGATGAATATATTCATTAATTTGTAACTTGCTAACCTTATGATATGTAATACAACATTTCAAACACTTTCTCATGTATGAAACAATATAGTATGTACTATAGCATTTCATACTCTTTCTCACACATTTAATGTAACTAATACAGAATTAAGATTTTAAGTCTTCATTTACAGTCTCATTTTAATGACCTTTCAAATGCTCTTTGGTTTTCATTTTTGCCTTTTAATGGCTTTCCAGTATAAAATTTTCTTCAAGAACATCTGAAAATGTAGATAACGTGTTTAATAAGGCAGTACAAGTTGAAGAAGATTTGTTACAGCATTGCTGAAATACTAACTAAGCTCTCCAAAAGGAATGTCTCTAATTTATTTATTTATTTATTTATTTATTTATTTTGAAGAATGGCAGTCTGTCGCAGTCAAAGCAAAACAGGGATTATGAGATGTTTAGGAAAGTTTAAATACAAAACACACCTTTGTCTGTTTGACAGACACATCTGCATGCTTTACCTCTGTTTCATGCCAAGTTATACTTCAACACTAGAAGAAAGCAGTATTACCTCACAGACTGAATTTCATGCGGTGGTGGTGCTGCGGTAGCGCTGTCGCCTCACAGTAAGATGCTGTCCGGTTCGATTCTCAGCTAGAGCATCTTCTGAGTGGAGACGCATGAATGGGCGTACCTTCATTGAAGGTTGTGTGTCAGGGCTGGCAACTCGGCAAGTAAAAATCCACTGCCAATCATTAGCGGACCGGAATTCCGCTGTGGCGACCCCTAACCGGGAAAAGCCGAAAGACACAACAAAAACTGTTATACCAGAAGGGCACAGGAACATTTTATTGTTTTTTTGAGAGCTTAGTGAAAACTTTGCATGGAGGAAACAGGTGGAAGTATTGAACAATAACTAGGTAAAGGGGATTGTTTGGTATTTGATATAGAAAATCAGTCCAGTAGAATTTTTGAATGAAGTAAAATACTACATTAATAATATTTATAACTCTGGTTCACCAATTATTTTGACAACAATTAAACCATTTTCTGTTCATTTTCCTGTTTAGAATCAACATGGGAATGATTTTTTATGAAGGACTGGTACAAGCAGAATATGATATACTTTTGCAGTGAAACAAAAATGGACTTGTATAATATTTGGAAAAATGGAGAGGCTAGCTTTAAAGTATATGTACAAAAATTCTGACATCAAAAGAGAATGGAAAGACAAAGGGGCAAAATAATTATATATTTGTTGTGAAACAGGTTTCCTGATAAAATGCCATGGATCAGAAGTGTGACTCTCAGAATAACAAAACTTTGTGTGCAAATGGTAAACACATACTAAGTATGAGGACAGTCTCAAAATATTATTATAGTCCTCCTACGCCACAGTGCAGTGACCTTGGAGTTAGTGTGTGTGTGTGTGTGTGTGTGTGTGTGTGTGTGTGTGTGTGTGTGTGTGTGTGTGTGTGTGTGTGTGTGTGTGTGTGTCTGTATAGAGAAAGAAAGAATAAGGATGTTGATACATCACCACACTGCAAAAAAGAAAAAAAAAAATGCTTTAATGGTAGTACAAGTCTTCACATTTCCAGTATTTTGTTTACAACTGCATTTTTTTTCTTTTGTTAAATTTAGTGTCTCATACGTCTGAAAGACAGCCTGGGAAACATTGTATTACTGACTGTAATTTATGTTTATACAACAGTAGATATTCCATATTGTTGGAGAGTATCTTGAAGCTACAGACGATATCATTCATAATGAGACTGAAGATTATGCAATCCCTAGATTATATCACTAAATTACTAAATTAAAACCTATCTTTTTACACCTTCAATAAATCCATTGATATATCTCGGCCTAACCTTAACATCTTAAAAACAGACTAGAATGACCAGGTAAATATGTAAACAGCTACAGTAAAATGTCACTACTCTGTCCATGCATGTTAAAGATAATACAGAGTTATCAAAAATAATATTTTAAGGTCTTAAGCAGACAGAAGATATGCTGTAGGTAACAATCAGTGTTGCCAGTCTCAAAGTCTTCCTGATGAAGATATAGACATGTTTCCAATTTATAGCTGGAACTATGGAGACAAATAATGAATAAATTATTTTTGCTGATTATATAAAGCCTACTACTTGCCAGTCATGTCATTTGTTGGAGTCTATGCCATAAACATTCTTTATTTTCGATACGCGTACACACAAGAAGTATGTTTTGCTATTCACATACATCTGTACATAACTTTTCTAGATAAGAGCATGTACCATGAAATGCTTTATGTCCTCTAGAGTAAAAAAGTTGGAAAGGGTGAAGATTTTGCTATGATGAACAGAAGAACACAAAGCAGTAACTTCACACAGAAAAAATGGTATTCACAACTACATTCTGAAGTAAGTTCATAGGTATATACTAAGCTAACGACCACTAGGGCCCTTACAAGCCTAGCAGTGCAAACCAAATGTGAGCCAATAAATTTGATTTATATAGTGCGTGATTTACTGACTGCCTTTGTTCATCAGAGACATAGACGCCAGACCAGGGATGAATTTCGATTACCCATCCATTGGTCTAACTTGTGCTTAAAAAGGGTTAGAGAGGGACTCTGATTTAAAATGGAGCCTGTTCCAGAAAATCCGAATTCTCTAAGAAACATATCTGTCTGTCTAACATGTCATATTTATGTCTTTTAATCTAGTAGTTCTGTTGCTGTTTGTTTTGCAGATGTGCCAAAGGTTCATCAAAACAGGGTCCAGGGATGCCTTGGATGACAGGCAAAGATCACCTCTCAGAACTCTGTATGATACCAAGTAAAGACACAAGGCTATGAGGCAATCAGCATAGAACATTGTGTTTGCTCCCTGTATTCTTTTAGTAAGGAACCTTTGTGGATGTTGCAGATGCTTCACGTATCTGGTCAGGTACATACCAAAGGGGGCATTATACAGTTTCTCCTTTTTTAATTTCTCCAAGTCTTTTGGGTTTCTAACACCATGATGTGAATGGACCCCATTCCTAAGTCAAAGTATGATTGAAGTTCACAAAATTGGTATTGTTTCGATCTTTGATGTTAGCCAGAAGTGCTTTTCACAGCACCCACAATGTGCCCAGTATCGACTCATTCATACAGAGTTATGTGTATCGGTAACATATCTAAGTATGACTGCAAATTCTTTTTTATAAGACCTGTTGCTCCTACTACTATTGGAACTGTCTGGGTATCCATCTTCCACATTGCCCTCATTTCTGCTTGCAAATTCTGGTATTTTTTGATAGACACTGGGTGTAGCAATTTCAATGACCAATGCTACTTTTGCCTTCTTTTCATGGACTACTACATCTGGTTTTCTCGCATCTGTTTTTTGAACTGTTGGTAATGGGTGATCCCATGTGATATAAATTTCATTATTTTCTATAATGCTTTGTAGATTATGTTTCCAATGTTTTTCAGCTACTTCAATATTATAATGTTTGCACAATACCCAATGCAACAGTCTTGCACAGTATTATGGCTTTCAGTATACAGCCCTTCTGCCATTAGTATATCACAACCAGCAACAAGATGTGTGATTGCTTCCAATTCTGTTTTACAAAATATACATTTGTCTGTTTCTCCCACATGTTCAAGGGACCTTGTAAACCAATGTGTATATAGTCCACCCACTCTCTTGGGATGCCAATATTAACCTTTCATCTTTTGATTTAAATTCACCTCTCCTTAACCATTCTTGCATTCTTGCCATGATCAACATAAGGTTGTTACAAGAGTTTTCTATATTTGCATCTATATTCATGTATTTTCCACATTTTTTGCCTTCTCCTTATATTCTTTCTTTTGTTTCTTGGCACATTCACTTGCTGTCTGATTTTTATCTACTTCTGGTTTGATTTCCATTCCTACTTGACACCGATATGCTTCTGCTAAACTAAGCAGGGAAGTCATTTTAGACTTATTCTCCTCGTGTTTTAAAACTTTCACTATGTTTGGGTCTTGTGAGGTCAGCAGATATGTATGCAGTCCTATGACTGCAGATCTATACATGTAATCAATTTAGAAGAGACACATACCTCCTTCAAAATAGGGAATGTATAGTCTTGGTATACACTCATTTGTATAATTCATTAGAAAAGCATGAAGCATCCTTCTTGTTTTACTGTCCAACCTATCCAACACCTTTTGGGGTCAGTCTATCACTCCAAAACTGTAAGTTAGGACAGGAAGAGCTAACTGGTTTATAGCCTGGACTTTGTTCTTAGATGTTGGCTGTTTCCAGTATTAATTTTAATCTTCTAAAATATTCTTAAGTTTTATTCACATTTGTTCATGTTTTATTGTTGATTTTTCATCAGTTCCCATATATTTATATTCTCCCTCTTGCTCAAGTTCTTTTATATCACATTCCTGTCCCAAACTGATGTTTTCGTGGTGCTGCAGCTTTCCTGCTTAAAAGGTTACTTCTGCACATTTATCAAGACCAGATGACATTCTTATATCATCTGAAAAAGTTTTGACCACTTGCAGTTGTGCTTTCAGGTCCTCATTTGATGAACTCTACAGTTTTAAATCATCCACAAAAAGAAGATGAGCAGTTTTTGCACTTTGTTGTTTTCTGTGTGCCAAGTTACAGCCATGACCTAATCTGTTAAGTAGACAACGTAATGGCTTAAGGGCAAGACAAAAGATCAGCAGTGCCAAAGAGTAACCCTGGAATGTCCCCCTTTGAATGTCTATCCCTGGAATATTAATTTGTCCTTTATTATGGCTTAACTGCAAACTGGTTTGCCACTGCTTCATGGTCATTGTAATGTAATCGATCAGTGAAGGCTGTTTATTATACATTTTTAAGCGATTTTATCCATGAATATGGGATACAGTCAAATGCTTTTTGTAGTCTATCCATGTCATCCTTAGAGTCTTCCCCTTTTTACAGTTCTCCATTATGACTATTTAACAACAAATGATCCTTTGTTCCATATGACTTTCTTTTGTTACCCTTTTGTTCCATTACCATGACTGAGTTTTCTTCTAAATTACTATAAACTCGGTCGGCATCAATTCCAGTATATAGTTTATATGTTGTCGGAAGGCAAGTTATTGGTCTATAGTTTTTAGGATAGCTTGCAGGTTCACTCTTAAGTAGGAGTACTGTTTTTCCTCTTGTTAACCAGGTTGGTGTCTGTTTAGGGTGTGCATATAAATAGTTCTTGCCCATGGCTAAATCTTCATGTAAAGATGTTAATACTTTTAGCCAGAATTTAGATACCACATCTGGGCCTGAGATTTTCCAGTTAGGAGCTTTTCTTAACTTTGTTTCAATTTCTCTAGCCGTTACTTCATCCCATTTCATATCTTATATATTTGAACTTCTTATTCTTTCTTTTACTGTTTCTATCCATTCAGCATCTTTGTTATGTTCCACAGGCTCTTCATTGATATTTCTCCAAAATGTATCTATTTCTTCTTTTTATGGTAGTGTTTCAATTCCTTTTGTCTTGTTTACCAATTCTCTATAAAACTTTTTTGGGTCATCAATAAATTGCTTATTTTTTATTTTTCCTTTATATTTATCTTCTATGTTTTTCTGCCTGTTCTGATAATTTTAGTTTATGCAATAGTGCATGACATATCCAGATCTGTTCTAATATTGCGCATTGCTTTTATCAGGTCTATCTTTCTGAGTATTTTTGTTGAGCTGTTCCCTCTTTTATACTCTTAACAGTGACACTTCTTGTCTCAATTGCTTTTTAGTTTTCTCTATTCGATACTTCCATGATGGCATTTGATTTCTCCCCTCCCTTTTCTTTATTGCCCTGTGTTTTTGTGGTAAGACTTTATCTGGTATTAATTTAGCTGCGCAGCAATATATTCTATTTGCTTCGGTTATATCACATGAATTTCTATGAACAGTCCTAATTACTGTTTTCATTTGTTTTATCAAACTTCTAACTTTTGGGGTTTTACTGACTTTCTGTAGTCTATTTCTTTCATTGATCTTAATATGCCAGCCCATCTCTATTAGATCAAGCAACTCTTCTCTTAGATCATTGTCTTCTAAACTGAGGGCACATTCTTTGTTCTCTATTTCCTGCGGACATTCCACAGAAAGTTCCAGAGCACCTTCCTGTACTGCATTGTCTTCAGTTTCATCCTGTGTCATCTGTTACTCTTTCATATGGGAACTCACTAGCCTATCACTCCACAACATTCACTGTGCCAGAGTTTCCACAGAATTCTGTTTTTTCCCTTGCTGTGCAACTCCTACTGAATTTCTGTGCTGGTTTCCTATGGAAGGCTTCAAAGTATCTTCATATGGAACTGATCAGCTGTTTCCTATTCCACTGGCTTCTCCTTAATTTGGGGATTTCTCTATCCTGCTGTGGTGTTATCAGAGTTAGATTTTCTACAGTAAATCCTTCACTTCACTTCACAGGAAATCCATAACCTCAGTTTCTATTTCTTTAACTTCTCCATTACTAATCCTCTTTTCTACTTTTCCTCTTTGTTTTCTTATTTTTGTACTGTAAAATATTCGATATCTGGATGCCTTTGTCTGTATTTCTCTTCAAATATGTTTGGTGCTGCTCTTTTTGTATTGATTAGTTTTGTTTTCTCCTTTGCATAAATATTGCACCATATTAAATATGTTTTTCTTTCCCATGTCCATGTTTTTTCTTCACACGTCTCCTGCTCCTCCTGTTTCTCCTTACTTGGTGGACTCATTGTTCCACCATGTTGTGATATAAACTGTGTTAGGTTTTCTGCACTAAATCCTTTACTTTGCAGGTATTCCACCGCTTCAGCTTTTATTTGTTTTAAATTCTACTTTACTAATCTGTTCTATGATACCTCTTTGTGATCTTATTTTTTGCATTGTGAAATTTTCCATATCTGGAGGCTTTTACTTGTATTTCTCTTTGAATATATTTGAGACTGTTTTTTTCTGTTGATTAATTTGGCTTTCTCCTTTGCATAAATATTGCACCATATCATATCGCTCTTTCTTCCTCATGTTCATATTTCTTTTACACAGCTTTCAAAAATCTGTAGTTTTTGTTCTTTGTATTTTTACACTTCCTCTGTTGCTTCTTTTTCCAAATGGCCCAATATTTCTTGGTTTATATAATGTTTCCTCTTTGTTTTCTTATTTTTGTACTATATAACAACTAGTACCTCTATGTTAGTAGTCTAGTAATCTCTTGGAGCTTATCTCCCCGTGACTCTACTGAAAATGGACATAAATCCAGTTAGACTATCCCGGTCAACAAATGTAAAATAAATAAAATAAATAAATAAATAAAATTTTCATAAATCTGTTGTATTCATGAATACAAATTTGCATTTGAAGCTTTTGCCAGTTTTTCTTGTGCAAGTATTTTTCTTGCCTCTAATTTCTTTCTTAATCTTTTTGTATATCTTCTGTCTGTAAATTCTGGGCTTCTTGCATAATATTAACAATACATCATTTATTTTTTATCCTCAGTAGTCCAGTCTATCATCTTATCATCTATCATCTTTATGGCTCTTTTTTGGCTTATCAGTTTTTGTGATTTTTGTGGACCACTACTTCTTTCTACAATGGGGGAGAGGGCATCCTCCCCTAGCCCCATTGTAGGTATGACTCCGTGTTTTGAGAATTCTACACTGTCATTTTTTCCAGTCCTGGTGCCAAGTGTCCTGGGTCTTGTGCAGCCAGCTATTGCTTTATTTTTAACCTACTTTTGGCTATGATATATGCTATGCAAAATAGACTCTGTATATCAGTGTCGTCTTGGTGAAATTTTGTGAAAAACAGGGTCTACCTCTTGAAGGTACTCACCAAGACTTGAGGATGAATTCAATTCCAGCAATACTACTTTGTTTGCTTATTTATCATATCTCCATTCAGACCCCACTATCATCTCTCCAGTCAGACATCTATCATCTCTCCATTTGAAGCATTATACTTTATGATGGGTCTGCTGAGGGCTGAGTAAGGTGGCATATCAGTCTCTCTGGACCTAGATTCCATACCCTTGCTCATAAGTTAAACAACGAGCAGGATTTACTTAATACCTTGCTCACATGTTGGTCGAATGCTAGGTTACTATCTCCAGGATTTCCCAGATCCCTGACTAATGAATCAATTTTAGGTGTGTTTTATTGATGATGATGTAGTTACCTGGAGTAGCCAACTTCCCAAAAGGTACTGTAATGCATTTCTTGGTATTGAGTTTTAAGCCATGGCTTGGTCGCAAGCATTTGTCTGTGTTAGACTTTCCTGAAGGGTGTTCTCATCTTGGGGAGATTCAATGACTGCTCGCTGTTTGCAGTCATTTGCGAACTTGGTTATCCAGAGTCCTTTGACATTGGCTTTGAAATCTGACAAGTAGATGCCAAAGAGGAGTGGGCCTAGCACATATCCCTGGGGGATTCCACTGGTGACCAGCTTCTTTGTGGAGGTGGTCAGACCACTTCTAACCTGCTGGGTCCCATCAGTGAGCCAGCTAGCTATCCAGCATTTTATAAAGGTGTTTTACACCTAGTTCCATGAGTTTGTTGATCTAGGTAGGCAGTATGCACAGTTTACCCCTCATCCACTGCCTTAGTGACATTTTCAAAGAAATCCACCAGACTGAGTAAGCATGACCTTCCTTTGACAAAGCCAAAATGGGATAGATCCAGTGTCTGGAGGACTGCTATGTCCTTGTTGATAATTTCCATGATAATTCTTTCCATGGCTTTGCAAATAAGACTAGTCAGACTAATAGGTCTGTAGTTTCCAGGATCTGTTGATTCTTATGAAGGGGAATGAGTATCACAATCCTCCATTCATGTGGCACAAAGCCTGTTTTAAGACTAATAATGACTCCAGGGGTCTTGATAAGTCATATTTTAGATCATTCTGGAGGCATCCTGGGATGTTATCAGTGTCCATTGAGGCAATGTTCTTGGCTTAAGCAGGCACTGCCAGTACATGCTCCCTAGTTATAGTTGGAGGGGGTTATGTTTGAGGGTATTTTTTAGTGGATGGTTAGGAGTGAGAGGGGGTAAAGTTGGGATGGAGTTTGTCTGCCAACAGGTTTGCTATATCCCCAGGCTTGGGGAATGTGGCACCATTAACCACCAGTTCAACACATTGCTATGTGCTGTCCTTGAGGTTTCTGACATAGGTGAAGAAAGCCTTATGGTTATCTTTCACATGGGAGACTATCTTAACCTCAGATTTGGCTTTGCTTGACCTAATTATCCCACTTAGTTGCCCCTTTAGTTTGATGAGAGAGTTTTTATCTTTATGAGAATTACCCTTTCTAATGTTTGCCATATTTTTTCTTTTTGTTGTTTAATTTGTGATGCCACCTAGGTGGTTTGTTTCTGGGGCTAGTACTGGACTTACTTCGGGTAGGTACAACTGACTCTATGCAACCATTGACATGGTTGTACAGAGTTTCTGGGAGCAATTCAGCATAGGCTGCTGTGTTCTCCGAATTTGGAGGTACATTGGATTCTGAAAAACCATCATGTAATAAAAGGTAAAAAATAATAAACCAAAAAACTTGTAAGAAAAAGCAGATCTGTTTCAGAGGAACCATCCGCTTTATTGTAAAATACACACTGACTAAGCACTTTCACCCACTATTGAGCTTCGTCAGAGTCAGTACACATAAACCAAATGAATGCTTAAATACCTAATTAAACACAATCACGAGTACCAGTTATTTTTTTGAAATAATTAACACTGTAATATTCATTACATTTCCATCATGATGTTTGTTTATGTTGAACTAAATTACATAAACAAATAGAGCCTTAAATAAACCATGTGCCACCCTAACTCAACAGAGTACAAACATTTAAAAATGTATTCATGATAAAATGAGCAATCAGGAAAATATACATACAAAAATATATGTTTTATATAAACTGAAATTTATATTTGAGTACACAGGCTATAGAAATACTGTCATTAATGCCTGGTGCATTAGATGCATCAAGATGTAATTGCCAAAGGCATTCCCTCACTTCTAATAAAGTTTTCAAATCTCCCCCAAAATCCTTTGTCTGCAACTTATCTATCACAAAAAATATATATTTTTTTAAATTAACACATGTCCTACTATGATTATAAAGGGCATTCATGGTCTTTTTATTTTTGATGACCCTATTGTGTTCCAATATTCTAAGTCTAAGCTTCCTTGTAGTCATCCCACCATAAAATGCAGTACATGATAGGCAAGTAGCCACATATATTAGCATCCTAGTATTACAGTTGCAGTGTCCTGGACACCTAAGTGACCTCTTGTAACTGCTAATCTGTACATAAGGTCCATCACTGATGTATTTGCACACACTACATGTACCACATTCACTCATTCTTGATGATCTATTGTCCTGCTGAGTAGTATTTTTTTTAAATAATTCCTTTAAATTACACCCTCTACTGTTGATAAATCTGGGAGCTGGACCAAGCGCATCTTTAATTTCTTGAGTAAAAACACTGTCCCAAATGCCATTCATAGTATTCCTAAATTCAGTTCCTGTTTGGTTAAACTCCAAAACCATTCTAGAAGAATAATTTTGACTAGAGTTGCCTATAACAGAAATATAAGCCATATTGTCCTTTCTCGTACTATCCAATAAGATGGGCCAAAAATCACAGTGTCTTCTCTTTCCTATCTCCGTATTGAATTTGTTAAGTAATTCCAAAGGGTAACCTCTCTGTCTAAGCATATCAATCAGGTGTACCATTTCAGTTTGGAAAATTGTTTCCTGGCTAGTTAATCTAGATATCCGTACCATTTGCCCCTTTACCACATTTTTCTTTTGGTATTCAGGGTGGCAACTATCATAATGCAAAAAAGAAATACTATAAGGTTTTTTACGGAAAATTTTGGACTGAATTTGGTCCTCTTCCTTGTATAACTGAATATCCAAAAACTCAATGTTCTGCTTGTCAATATGATTTGTAAATTTGAAAAACTCAGTTGTTTGATTCAGATTTCCTACAAATGCCTCAGCTTCGGTTTTTGGACCCCTTCCAGAAAATTAGAATGTCGTTCAGGTATCACAAATATAACAATAATTTGGACATATTCTGAGTTAAATACAAAAGTTTGTTCCCAATCTGCTAATACCAGGTTGGCATAGATGGGTGCACATCTGGCTCCCATTGCTGCCCATGTTGTCTATTTATAATATTCACCATTGATGCTAATGAAATTATTGGATAGTACCATCTCTAATAGTTCTGTTAAAAGGCATCTCTTCACTAAATGAAAATCACTGTATTTCAACAAACTGTTACTAAACATGTCCATTCCACACTGATGGGGGAATCACTGAAAACAGATTGACTACATCAATGGTCAAAAACCAAAATTCCTCACAACCATCAATATTTTTGTATGTACATTTTCCTGATTGCTCATTTTGTCATGATTGAATTTTTAAATTTTTGCACTCTGTTGACATAGGTGACACAAGGTTTATTTAAGGCTATATTTGTATATGTAATTTAGTTCAACATAAACTAACATCATGATGGAAATGTAATGGATATTACAGGGTTAATTATTTCAAAAAATAACTGGTACTCATGTGATTAATTATGTTTAATTAGGTATTTAAGCATTCATTTGGTTTATGTGTACTGACTCTGAAGAAGCCCAATAGTGGGTGAAAGTGTTTAGTCAGTGTGTATTTTACAATAAAGCTGATGGTTCCTCTGAAATGGATCTGCTGTTTCTTACAAGTTTTTTAGTTTATTATTTTTTAACTGTTTTTGGCTGTGGATTTGGTGGCAGAGTGGAGCATCGGCCAATTATTGGAATTATTGGAGTTTTGAAGAGTTTATGTGGAACAGTGATAAGTACTGATTCATCTGTTTTAGAGCAGAGCAGTTTCTAGCTCTAATTCCATGAGTATCTTAATGGCTGCTAAGACTTGCATTGCTATTTAAACTGTGCTTCTTGGCATGCCCTGAGTGAAGGGGCTGTTTGGGCTGTATATCAGAATTTATTTTACTGTCCTGTTATCATGGGGCTGAATAGCCTTATTTTCGACACTTGGTACCATTCAGTGAGCCATTTGCGGCTGAATAGCACAGGGGCGTGTGCTTTTCTTCAGATTGTTTGGTTGCACTGCAAATGGCAAAGATTCTTCTGTTCATGGGGCTGAACAGCCAAATTTACTGACCTTCCTTGAGATACATCCAGCGAACTGAACAAATATTGTATAGCTAAACAGCACAGGGGCATGTGCTGTTGACTAGTTTGTTTAGTTGCGCCCTCAAGGGCGGTCGGAGTGGTTCCTCGTTTACTAAAAGTATTATTTTTATAAACGTTTTTTCAATCAATGAATTGGAGCATACAGCCTACATTGAACAGCACACATACCACAGCTTTGCATTATTTCGTAAGCAGCCTTGTCAAGTTGCTAGTAATACAGTTGTAATCACATGAACTTTGTTTTTCGCATACGAATCACCCAGAGACTTATAAGTTCAGGCGCTGGGAAGGTATGTTATTATTATTCTTTGGTTAGAGGTTGTTTATCCCAAAGAGCTCCGTTCCTTCCCTGATTAACTGTTCTTCAATAAATTGACTGTGTTGGACACCACATGGTGTGGTTTATCCACGTTACATAGCGCTTTGCTGTATTATTACCGGCTGACTTTTTACAAACATTCTTTCCCTTGGCTGTTGCCTTCTTGACAAGTGTACATCTATTTGGACTGTATGGTGGACATTTTATGAGCTACGTGCATCATTATTGGAATATTTAAGCTAGTGTTGGAACCTAGGTCCCTTTACATCCTAGGGGTCAAAATTTGTATTATTAATCACGTGATCTTTATGGTGTACTGAGTGTTCTAGAGAAAAAGGAAGTTGAGGGTCTATGTACACTGTTCAAAATTTATTTTACAACTTTGCCTGTAAAGACTGGTCTTCCTAAGTGTGTATATCAAAGACCATTTATGAATAAATCATGTAGTGTATATTCATGGTGTTGTGTTGACCTGAGAGAGGCAAAAGTGCAACAAAGGTTTTGTTTTACTTTATTTTAATTTTTTTATTTTTTACATATAGTATATTGATACAATTGATGTAGTGAACAATTATTGATTTTTGCAGGTGTTAAGGAATTGCTCACTATTTATGTGATACACATTGTCCTAGGTTAGCATTTGATAAACAGCATACTGTGTATTCTGTGGTTGAGGTACTGCACTGAGAAACCTTTCCTAGCACTGTATAAATTGTACAATAAGACTGCTTAGTGGTTGTGTGGTAATTGTATTAGAACTATTAACCATTACCATGGAACGGTTGATAGCTCAATACACTGACTTGTCCCGTCAAATTATTTCTCTGTTATAGGCAAATGGTCCAGGTAATATGAGGGATAACAGTACTGTTACTATTACTAGTACACAAGCAGAATTACTAACTTTACACACACCACCTGGCCCCTCTGGGTTTACCAATACCAGAATAGGGAGCAGAGGCTCAAACGGTGAATCTGATAGGCCAGGGAGACAAGGGAATCAGGAACCAGTGTTAACAACAGTACTACCAGATTTTGAGACTTTACTAGCCCCACCCATCCTTCCTAGTGGGGTAGCCCTTGAACATGGCCCCAGTTATGGTAACTTTAGCTCTCAATTACAACTATTTGAGAAGCTCACTAAAAAATTCAAGACGCTTCAGATGGACAATGCATTCTTAGAACGCTCTATTGAGTTAAATCAGGTACCGAGGGGTTTGAGAGTTTTTAAATTACCCATGGGTATTCAGGAAAATTCTGAGGCATTTCAGGATTTGTTGGCGTTATATGACTACACAGGGTTGGACTTGATGCGAATCATTATTAGAGATAATACTGCCAAATTAACTAAACTGAAAGCTGAATTGTTGACCTTAAAACACAGCATTTTCAGTGATTTACTGTTTGAAATAAATAAGGCAAGATTCAACAGAATCTGGACTGATATAGATAAATTTGTTAAAAATGGGTTAGAAAGAAAACAAAAGAAAATCATTACGGATACTTTAGAATACAAAGAGAAAAGAGCATACCCCTCTCGGGACAAGAACACCAATCTGAATTTTGACAATGGTTACCAGGAGACTGCTAGGGATGCTATTGATGAATCAGGTATGATGCAAACAGATGTTTGTGAGAACACTGATGCTTTTTTAGACAGTCCACAACTGCTGAGGCGGTCGGACCAGTTAAGGAACCGGGCACAATATCAGAGTTATGCAGATACCAGGACCCCAAGGCGACACAATTATCAATCCAAGGGGAGATGGGGAGGCCAACACCAGATCCGGTACGATCATTGGCACAATCAACAGAATTACAACAACTAGATTATTTTTTACAGAATAGTAATGATATGCAGGACACTGAGACTACAATGGATATGTTTGCCGACAACATAAATGAGTTTATGTTGGAGGTAATGAATGAGGTTGGTTGTACAGACAATACAACCATTTTTAATGTGCAGGATGATCAGGATTTTAAAATTTGCAGTTATTCTGATTTCAAAATTACCGAACACCACGTTAGTTTATTTAAAAGAGGGTTTTCGTTTGTCCCCACTTTTAGATATGAGATAGGGAGACTTTTGAGTAACCTTAGATTGTGTACTAGGCTTCTTAATCTTAGGCTGTTTTTGGTAGTAGTAATACCTTAGATGATAATAGTAAGCACATAAGTTTTAAAAGAAGCAGTGTATTCATTCCACCTCATAACCCTGCTGTGATGATGTTTGAACGTCTGTGTGGTGTACAAATACGCAGACGTCTACAAACAGAAACACTGGTTAAAGGTAACCTTACCAGAGCAGAACAATTTTGTTTAAGAGAACTGTCAGACAGTAATCAATACAGGGTTATGAAACCCGACAAGAGGGGGGGGTTGCTATTATGACAAATACTGATTATGAATGCAGAATGCGTTTATTATTAAACGATGCTGACACCTATGAGATGGTGTCTAAATTTGAAGTGCAATGAGCTTACATGAAAATAGATTGGCAACTATATGAATTTCTTTGTAAAGGGATTATCTCACACAATGAATTCAAGTTTCTTTTAGTTGAACACCCTACCATCCCATCAATATTTGGTATTCCTAAAATCCACAAAAATGCTAATTGTTCACCATTTAGGCCTACTGTAGCAGCCAGGGGCTCAAAGACCAAGCCCCTCGCAGCCTATATTGACATTACATGTTAAGAATATTCTCAATAAATTACCATACATTTCGAAACATTTGTGGCATTGTTTGGCTCGGGTTGGGAATACCAATATTGATGGTTGTAAACCTATAAACAGATAGCAGGGATAGCAATGGGAGCCAGATGTGCACCCATCTATGCCAACCTGGTATTAGCAGATTGGCAACAAACTTTTGTATTTAACTCGGAATATAAGTCCAAATTATTGTTATATTTACGATACCTGGACGATATTCTAATTTTCTGGAAGGGATCCAAAACTGAAGCTGAGGCATTTGTAGGATATCTGAATCAAACAACTGAGCTTTTCAAATTTACAAATCATATTGACAAACAGAACATTGAGTTTTTGGATATTCGGTTATACAAGGAAGAGGACCAAATTCACTGCAAAACGTTCCGTAAAAAAACTTATAGTAATTCCTTTTTGCATTATGATAGTTGCCACCCTGACCAACAAAAGAAAAATGTGGTAAAGAGGCAAATGATACGGATATCTAGATTAACTAGCCAGGAAACAATTTTCCAAACTGAAATGGTACACCTAATCAATATGTTTAGACAGAGAGGTTACTCTTTGGAATTACTTAACAAATTCAATATAGGAAAGAGAAGACACTGTGATTTTAGACCCATCTTATTAGATAGTACAAGAAAGGACAATATGACTTATATTTCTGTTATAGGCAACTCTAGTCAAAATTATTCTTCTAGTATGGTTTTGGAGTTTAACCAAACAGGAACTAAAGTTAGGAATATTATAAATAGCATTTGGGACAGTGTTTTTACCCAAGAAATTAAAGATGCGCTTGGTCCAGCTCCCAGATTTATCAACAGTAGAGGGTGTAATTTAAAGGAATTTGAAAAAATACTACGCAGCAGGACAATAGATCATCAAGAATAAGTAAATGTGGTACATGTAGTGTGTGCAAATACATCAGTGATGGACCTTATGTACAGATTAGCAGTTACAACCGGTCACTTAGGTGTCCAGGACACTGCAACTGTAATACTAGGATGGTAATATATGTGGCTACTTGCCTATCATGTACTGCATTTTACTTTGGGATGACTACAAGGAAGCTTAGACACATTGAAACACAATAGGGACATCAAAAAAAAAAAGGCCACGAATGCCCTTTATAATCATAGTAGGACATGTGATAATTTCAAAAATGTATACTTTTTGTGATAGATAAGTTGCAGATGAAGGATTTTGGGGGAGATTTGAAAACTTTATTAGAAGTGAGGGAATGCCTTTGGCAATTACGTCTTGATGCATTTAATGCACCAGGCATTAACAACAGTATTTCTATAGCCCGTATACTCAAATATAAATCTCAGTTTATATAAAACATATATTTTTGTATGTATATTTTCCTGATTGCTCATTTTATCTTGATTGAATTTTTAAATTGTTGTACTCTGTTGAGTTAGGGTGACACATGGTTTATCTACGGCTATATTTGTATATGTAATTTAGTTCAACATAAACAAACATCATGATGGAAATGTAATGGATATTACAGGGTTAATTATTTAAAAAAAATAACTGGTACTCGTGATTAATTGTGTTTAATTAGGTATTTAAGCGTTCATTTGGTTTATGTGTACTGACTCTGAAGAAGCCCAATGGTGGGTGAAAGCGCTTAGTCAGTGTGTATTTTACAATAAAGCTGATGGTTCCTCTGAAATGTAATAAAAGGTAATTTGCCTTGGAACAGTTCCTGTTACTAGTTCTAATGGGATTATGATGCAGATTTTGATTTTGAAGGAGAAAGCTTTATGGTCTGACCTTACCAGGGAGGATGAGACTTGGGAGGGTTTGCAGTGTTCCACTATGTTTGTGAGCATGTGGTCCAGTATGATGAAGCCTCTAATGGGTATATTCACTATTTGGTCAAGGGTGTTTGTATTTATGAAGTCCAGGAATATCTGTACCTGTAGATTTGAGACTGTGTTGGATTCCAAGTCTATATAGGGATGATTAAAGTCTCCCATGAGTAGGGTGTTAGGTTGGATGGTAAGTGCCTCCAGTAGGTCCAAGTATGTTTTGTGAGCTTCTTGGTACATGGAGGGTGACCTATAGCTGGTTAGGATATGGTACAGAATTTTGTCTATGGTGATCTGCATGTGTAGGAACTCCAGCACATCATCCTGTTTGACCTCCCTAAAGGTATGCTTGTTACTGATGTGCATTGAGACACCTCCACCTTTAACCCTTGTCTGCACAGCTACTGTTCTAAAAGTGCAGAAGGCACTGAAACCTTGCACTGCAGTGGTACTCTCTGCTCCTTTAAGCCGTGACTTAGTAACTGCACAGATCTTTATATTCTCGAGTGTATAGAGGGCTTGGATTGAGGTTCAGCTGAGTTGATTTTGCTATGTTGCTAGGTTTGTCAATTTGGCATTGCCTAAAAAAGACACAATGAGGATGGATAATGTTTTAGTCAGTACTCGAAAGCCTAGAGGCGAAAGGTGCAAACTATCCTTGACAAAGCAATATAGTCTGTTACCAATGTCCTCTCAAGATGAAAAATATTGGATGCCCTTAGAATGACACCAACAAGACAATTAAAATCAAGTCATTTTTTGCTCATATTGTGACATCATCTTCAGTGATGGGTAACATGCTGCACAATGTTAGGCTCATGCCAACCTGAGACACATAGTCTGAAAGCTTCATAATGGATCTCTTCATATAGTCTATGGAGGTACTTCTCAGGTCCTTTACACCTACAGGGACTATGATGGAATCATACTGGTACTTGTGGCATAATAACTTGTGTGTGTATGATTTGGTAGATCCAGTTCCAGATAAGCAACTGACAGTTCTCTTCTCCTTATTCAGCCTGGTTAGAGGGGCATCAGTATATCTTACAAAGTAGTCTGCTATGACAAGAGTCCAGGGAAGTGTTTGCTTGTCATCGGGGCTTAGTGTTTAGGGGCTCCACTAAGAGTGGCAATTTGTGTGGTGTTAGATGTTGTTTCTTCTCATTGTCTTTGGGCTTGTGGAGGCATAGCTTTGACACCGGGTGGTGTAGGCAATCTTTGTTGTTCAGGAAGATTGCTTACAAATGCTCAGCATATGTTAGCCTTTTTGTGTGTTGTGTACTGTGTGAGGTGGGTGTTGTGTGCTTAGTTTTGACAACCTGATGTGCGCTTGTATGTGAGAATTTAGCCTCTAATGTCATTATGTAAGTACACTTCTCACATAAAAAAATGATAAAAACAAACAGCTAGGCAAAACCAAACCACAAACCAAACAAAACAAAAGTTCTGATGAAGTCCAGTTATATTTTTATGGACAAAAGTGCTTAATTTACCTACTTATTTTTTTTTTTTTTTTGTTCCTCAATAAAATATGTGAAAGGTGAGACAGATACTTGGCATTTTTGTCCTGCTTCAGTGCCATTTCTTGGTACACCTCTCACATACTGTATCTGCTTCTTTAAGGATTAAGTGGTTGTCACTAAACATGAGAAAATTGCTGCATTATATCACTATGTCCATGTCCACCAAGCTGGCTACAGAGAAGTTAGGAAAATGCATATCCATATTGCCCAGTCCTTTGATTGGTGAGTAGTTATTGGGGTTAAAAAGCTATTAAGGGTGCTCTGATGGTGCAGACTAATAAGGGTGGTTTATTGGGGCAGATTATGCTAAACAGTAACAAATTCTACTAACTTTAATGTTTACACAATACTGAATTCTACTAAATATGTAGGTATTGCCACTCAATACCTATGTAGCTGCTCTAAGCTTGTCGGTATGGATGGTATTTTCTCTATAGTACTGCTTTACAGAATACAGTTTTATGGACTGTTTTACAGGAAATTTTGCTTTCTAGGTGTTTGTTACTGTATACAAAATTTATAGCAGCACAGAAAAAAAACACAGAAAACTAGCTAATGACCACTTTGGCCAATAAAATGGCTGCACCACGAATCCTTTTGTATAGTTTCCAACTCAGATAGACCAGGCAAACACTTCCTGCCAACATATGAATAAATCCAGTCCTCCTAATGTAAAAACACAGAAAAGGAGACCCATAAGTGCACTGTTACCACAAATCAATTCAACAGCTAGCTGGAAATCCCTTGCTGAAGGTGATTTCAAGACAGTCTTACAGCAGTAACAGTGACTGGAAGAGCATTGTTTTTACAAAAATATGGTGAAGTGCACACTTCAAAGCAGGAAACAATAGTGGTCACTCGATAACTTAAGCAATTGTGATTTAGCAGTAAACGGTACTTTACTTTGCCTGGATTGCATTAAATACAAGGAAAAAATTTCTAGAACACA
Source organism: Protopterus annectens (assembly GCF_019279795.1). Taxonomy (NCBI): domain Eukaryota; kingdom Metazoa; phylum Chordata; order Ceratodontiformes; family Protopteridae; genus Protopterus; species Protopterus annectens. The sequence continues at coordinate 1,007,189,037 of NC_056747.1, read as the reverse complement.
GGCTAGGACTCCAAACTTTGCTGAGGTATAGGAAAATGATCAAAAGATAATATGTAGTAAAGGAGATTTACTCAAGAGCAATACCGGTATAATGGATCTGTGAAAAACAGGGGGTAGAAAGAGTACATAAATAGCTTGTACAGCAGGGAATAGCAATGAAACAGAGAAGGAAGGGACTGTGGAAATCAGACTACCATAAGGAGTGCAGGCCAGCGACACAGCCCTATGAATATAAAACCACCACAGCAAAAGGGTAAGGTGGGAGGGCTGGGCAATTTTCAGGGAACAAGCAGGCTAGCTAGTCAAGCATCCAATCAAATAAAGCCAGTTTCAGAAACTTCAGCTTAATGTGTTACTGGAGGATGGGGCAGATACAGAATGCAACTTTAAAGGAGAACTCTACCCCAAAATTAAGTTTTTCTTTCCAAAAAGTGATTTCCTTCCCCATAATCCAATGCTAAACACTTCACATACAGAAAAAAAGCATAATTTTTGCCTTTCTTTCCTGCATTTGTTTCATCTGTTACATCAGAAAGGCTGCTAAGGATGGCAGAGTAATTAGATTAGGTCACTTATCCCAACTACAGAGCCATTCAGAAAGCAATTCCTCTTAGACAATGACATTTAAATGTGTCTTATCAGTTGCAGATTGCCAGCATCACACCCCAGATAAACAGTGTAACCTGGAGTCTAAACAAAAGCAGGGCTTTCAAGCTTAGTTTTCAGATGTGAATGTCTTACCATTTAATAAAACTCAGTGCCACAAAGAAAGAAAAAAAATATATATGTTCATCTAACTCTTCTTACTTTCTGTCAGTGTTTGATTTTACATTTTTTCTACACTGTAATTTCTGTAAAAGTGCATGTTCCTTCCTGTGTTTTGTTGCAGCATTTTTGCATTGTATACATTGTTTTGTTGAGACAAATCAGTGAGTTGGGGAAAAGATTGACCACAAATAATTTATTTCTAGCTACAATATTTAAAACTGTGAATGCAACACAAACCATCTCAGCCCAAGTAACGCCTATTAATCACAGGGGTCAGATTTCTCACACTTGAACATTGAACTACAGTTGTTACTTTGAAAAGAACAATTAACTCAATTACATTTTCAAACCTGGCATTCAAACTTTCCTTAAAATGCTGTAACAGAAATGGTCACTAATGAAAACCAATCAAAGGAAGCAAAGTAATTAAAATGCAAATTGATGGTGACATTGAAAAGGTGGCAGTCACAGCACTGTTGTAAACTGATGAGAGAGTAGACCATATTAAATAATCCCGTCATCATATGACCATAGTAAAAAATCCTGTCATCACATGGATTTCTCTCTGTCCTTCTAACATAACATCGGGAAGGAAAATACATTGACTGTAAAACAAAATCTTGCTAGCCATAACAGCCTCCCTCAGATTATTTTGGGGTATAACAAATTAGAAAATAATAGCAACCATTTACTTTGATACAGAAACATTAGTAATGCAGAAAAGTTCATGATTTGCTGAAAAACATGTTTTTTTTTTTCAGTTTTTGGGTGTGTTTCTCCTTTAAGCAGGTAAATGTTAATCAGAATGTAAATGCAAAGAAGCACAAACTGGAGCAGAGACAATTCCCTCACTATTGAACTTCTACTACAGTTTAAGATACCAGAATATGCAAAAAATTACCAGTGACACTGTTTATAAAAGATGCAGTAATAAATGACTAAGGCTGAAATCTTGTAGGAGTACAGAATCCTGCCACAGCTGTCAAGTAAACTACAAGACTATGACACAGCAGGGTTTAAAATACAAATGGATAGTTTACAAGCAATTCTACTTGTAGAAAAGATAAGTACATAATGCTGTAGAGCCATAATCTTCCCACAACTGCACATCTGCAAATTAAAATACAAAACTAAGGTCCCAGAACAAACTGAAAAATACAAACAGATAACTTTTTTTAGCTAAAACATGAAAAAAGCAGAAAAGTACAAAAAAATATCACCACACAGGTCAACATAAGTGCAACTTAAATATTTAAGTAGAAATAAAGTAATTATCTTTCTTTTTGATGAAAAGCTAGTTACTCAACAGTTCCACACCCCTCCAAGTCTAAGGCAGGTAGGTAAAAGTGTACTGTGCAATGTTTTTTGGCAGCTAACAAATGATCCTTTCATGGCACTAATTCAGTTTAGGATAATGAGTGTTACTTTTAGAACAGCAAGAAACATAAAAAAAATGGGTATTATGGAATTGATAGAGATTTTATTTGTACTACTAGAATTCAGTTTCCTCATAGTCTTGGCATTGAAAGTAAGCCTGAAGTTGTGTTCATAGGTTCATAGGTGTATACTAGGTTAATGACCACCAGACTCCTTATAAACTTAGCTGTGTAAAAGCAACAAGCAGATGCATTTGTCAAACAGACAGAGCCATGTTTTACAATTAGACTTATTTAAAAAATGTAATGGACCTTGTTTTACTTTTCCTGGCCACCTTAATCATGCTTGCTAACCCTAACCTGATGCTGCCCTTAACCCTACACATTAACTTATGAAAACCCCTTTCCCTAACAGCACCATTATTTACACAAATTTGATCTGATTTGGGTTTAGTGTTTTCCTGGGTTTTTTTAAGTGTTTGGTGTCATTGTTGTATTATGCTTTGATGCTTTAGCACTTTGTTGTAGTGTTGTATAATGTTATACACATGCAAAGAAATATATAGATAGATATAGTTATAGATATGGATATATGGGATCACTACAGATTACCGAATGCTCAAAATCCTGACAGTGAAGATATCGAGACCAGATGACCGAAACCCGCATTACCAAAAGACCAGAAGCGCAAAATGCAAACTCCAGATGTTAAGGGATTTTGCGTTAGTGCTTCTGGAGTTGCGGTTCAGGTAAGTATGTGTAAGTGTGTGTTGTGACTGTGGTGTGTGTGTGTGAGGGACTGTAATTTGTGGGTGTGAGTTTGCCTTGTGTGTCTGTGCGATCATAGAGTTAGAATAATAAAGTAGGGGGGTGTGGGGGTGCAGGGTGGCTTGCCCCCCTGCCTATGTCTAGTGTAGGATGCATTGTTTGGTTGTGGGGGGAAGATGTGTGTGTGTTGTGTGGTTGTGTAACTCTCACAATTTTGAATTTCTCGGTTTTACATATTCGGTATTGTGGGGTTTCGGGCATGTGGTCTCTGTGTTTTATGCGTCGGGATTTTGGGTGTTCGGTATTTAGTAGTGATTCTGGATATATACATATAGAAGCATAGTTTGGGTGTTTTTTTTTCTTTCACATAGAGGATATTTGGACACACTTCTCCTCCTGCAGAGATGGAAGGCACAAGGGCACAAAATAGGCCAGTTACAGCTTTGTATAGATAGACAGATATTTAGATATTTGGAAACTTATGTGGGCAGTGGCCTAACTTTTGACCAATATGTGTTGTTGTCTGAAAGTCACACACAGCTTTTAAACAAAGGGTTGTATCTAGATCTAGGGATGTCATTGCCCCCCTTTACGCAGCCCTCATTAACCCAATCATTGAATATAATGGAGATTCCCTATGTCCTGATTAATTCCATGATAAGTCTTTGCATGGCTTTGCATACAAGGCTGGTTGTCATTTGACATGTTGGTCAAAGGTTAGGTCACTATCACACATGAGTTCTCAAATCCCAAACATCTGGGTCAACATTTAGGAGCATATTGTCAATGTGGTAGTTCCCTGAGGTAGATGACTTCCCAAAGGATACAGTAATACATTTTTGGCATTTAATTTCAGACCATGTCCAGATACATGCAACAACTGGAATGCCAATAGAGATACCTTACTAAAAAGATACAATGCCTAAACTACAAATCTACATGGACTGACTTAAAACCCTATCACGGTACTGGTTTACTATCAAAATCTCGAAAACTGAAAAAAATACTGTTCAGAACATCAAATGGCAAGGTCAAATCCCTGCATATTAATTAGGTGAAAATGTTGAATCTGACGAACGAATTCAGCAGATTTGACATTTTCGCTGAATATCAAACGTGATGTCCATATACAAGCTCAAGTAAGTGTCACTCCTACACTTCAAATCACATTTTTAAAGGGGGTAAGCCCCCCTGTGCCCCCCACACCCCTGCTAATGATATATTCTAACTCCAAGATCATACTACAGTGAGGAAAGGGATGATGTCCCAATCGGCACTGTCCCAAGATGTCTATTCATTACATTAAGCTCATATCAGCGAATGCACAGTGGCATTCACTGATATGAACTACTGATAATGTAATGTTCGGCAACATGAGAATCAGCCATCTGCCATTCAACATTCCCATATTTGCCAAACCTACGTTCAACATTTTGACTATAAACCCGCAATACTTGGTATTCTATACACTGCTAAGAGGTGACCCATGTATGGCATACAAGGCATCCTCTGACTCATTACTGATGGATTTACTGCACATCAGCAAGTCAAATGTCATCAGAAATGCTTGGTCTAAGGCTCTAAATATCTTCTACAACATCAAAACAACTGTTTGGAGGGACATGTGTGTTTCATAGAGGATACCATTGCTGTGGAACAGACTCCCAATTCACATAAAACAAAGTTCATCTCTGTCTACTTTCAAGTGCAACTTAGATCTATGGATGGAGAACAGAAAATTTCCCTAGGACTGCCCACTGTACTACTAATGGATAGATGCAACTCTTAAGTGCTTTATCCCATTCATGGGTCCCCTCAAATTATCTATGGTATGATCCTAGTTATTCTTGTTAGGAGTAATATATAATTATGTACCATGGGATGGGTAAGGCCAGTCTATAACTAAATGTGATACGTTAAAATGGTCCACAAGGGCAGCTAGCCTAGGACTTACCTATGAACACATTAACCTACAATAATGGTGATAATAATAAGTGTTTCAATAATGGTTCCAAAATCCTAATAATGCTTTTTATTCAAATTAAAAAAATACATAGCAAATTTGCTAAAGAAGAGATGCAGGTCTTTTTAATTACCAGCAAATAGAGAAACTGTAAGTATTAAACACTTGCATCTGATTACTTCAGGCTAAAAAAAGCTCAAGTCTGAAGAAATCTGATGGTTGCATGAAAGTGCCTACGATTTTTGTATTTGGTAATTAGAGAAACCTGTACCTGTTCTTTAAATGTTTTGCTACATGTTCTTTTTTTGGTTCAAGAGTGTTACATGTAGATTCAGAAGTTTAAATGGCAGTTTTTACTTTCTATATATAAAGAGAGATAGGGAGACACACAGACATGCAGAGCACTAGAATGAAGTCTGACTGGCAAAAACAAAACCCAAGAGTCGCACTTTGTCCTGGCCAACATGCATATTCAGCATTACTTTCAAAATTAGTAAAACAACTTACTTTATGTGGGGAAAACTCCTCCATGTAGTGGGTTTTACCCTTGTAGCCACTATCTCAGATGACATGCAGTGGACTGTTACCCTTGTAACCACTAACTCAGATGACATGCAGTGGGATGTTACCCTAGTAACCATTAACTCAGATGACATGCAGCGGGCTGTTACTTTGTAACCACTAACTCTGATGACATGCAGTGTGATGATACCCTTGTAACCACTAACTGAGATGACATGCAGTGGGCTGTTGGTTTTTAACCATTAACTCAGATGGCATGCAGTGAGATGTAATCACTAACTCAGATGACATGCAGTGAACTGTTTCATTGTAACCATTAACTCAGATGGCACGCATTGGATGTTATCTTGTAACCACTGACTCTAGTAACATGCAGTGGGCTGTTACCTTCTAACCACTAACCCAGATGACATGCAATGGACTGTTACTATGTAACCTCTAACTGAGATGACATGCAATGGGCTGTTACTTTGTAAGCACTAACTCAAATCACGTGCAGTGGAATGTTACCCTTGTAACCACTGACTCGGATGCCATGCAGTGGGCTGTTACTTTATAACCACTAACTCAGATGCCATGCAGCGGGCTGTTACATTGTAACCGTTAACTCAGATGATATGCAGTGAGCTTTTCCCTCTGTATATACTGTTTAAAAAACTTATCTGAGACTAGCACATCTTGGAGAAAACCACAGTTCCTCTGTTGCAGTGCTTTTCGAGTTTAAGTTGTTTAGTGGTCAGATTCCCTGTTTTGCAGTGTCAGCTCTATTTTAGCATGATTTTATGAGTTATCCCTCAACAAATCATGAGATGCCCTAACAGATGTAAGGATCAGCATATGTATAACCGAAGTTGAATAATGTCTCTTGTATTAAGGCCAGACATCTGCAGTCGAATAGCCTATGCCTCTTTTTTCTTACTTTACGTGAAATGTAAGTGGGTTGTGCAAAGTAATTCAAAGAACAAAAATGCCAAACAGAACCACATCAAAATATGTCTAATAATTTAAAAGTTAAAGCAATTTTACTGTCCTCTTGATTTCCAGGCAGACAGCTATATTTTCCATGCATTCTAGTCTACAACAGTCATAACAAATTACATCAGCACTGTTTTCTTAGCCCAGTTACACAATGATAAGACCCACAGTTCCATCCGATTAGTACACATCCTTTTAAAATAAACAAAAAAATGACAATCTGGCCACCTCTTGGACACCAATCCTTCATGTGGGCTGAAGAGGACAAGGGATACTACTATTTCCCATGTGTACCCTCTATCTAACTCACCTGTTGCTCATTTAAAATTGGAAACAGTCAGACTTCAGAAAATCATGACAGGTGTTAACACTTTTTCAAGGATGACACAAAGGAGAATAAAACTAGCACATGCTACATCAAGTACAGGTCATCCAAAAAAGCAGAAACTTCATGTAAATCTGCAGACACACACACACATATACACACACACACACACACATACACACACACACACACACGCACACACGCACACACGCACACACACACACACACACACGCACACACACACACACACACAAACATATATATCAGTTATGGTCATTTAATTGTCAGTTCACTTTATCAATAAAAAAGGGTGGTTCATTTAATCTAAAACTCATTTGATCAACACTACATTTAATTAACACTCACTACATTGAAAATTATAAAATGGTGTAGAAAATGACTGCTGGTGTAGTTTGGAAGACAAGAATTACAATGCAAATTAGTGTTGTCAATATTTTTACCATGATAATTCCCTCGGTTATGTTATTCCACCATGTCTAGAACTTTAAGTATGTGCAACAGCAGTGATTCAGTGTATGAGCATTCTTTGTTCTCCATGGTTGTGCAGCTATGAAGTTAATATATTTATGTTAGGGGCATGTGGAATGCAGAGGGGCCTTGTCCCTCTGAAAAAAGCTTGTGTAGGCATATTTAATTTATAGTAAAGATAGATAGCCAGATACCAATAAAATGTTTTACTAATATATAAAATAGTAAAACAACACTTAAGACAGAGAACTGTTATTTATTTATTTCAACACATTCACAATACAAACATTTATATTAATCTTACAATTTCAACAACCAATACAAATTCAAAAAACATGTCACATGGTCGTACATCATTATTTAATATATAAGGTCTCCTCCTTTTTAATCTCTGTCTTAAGGAGACCTTGTCATTTAAGACACCTTCTTTATTTACCTGTAAATTTAAAATCCAGAACAGCTCTCTGTCCTGTTTTATTAATAATATCTCCCATTCTACCATCATCTAATATTTTTTCGACTACTTGGAATTTAAAATTATGTTCTTCTGATGTATCCATTGCATGTTTGGTTAGAAAATGTATTGTATTGCACTGCTTTATGTCCCTAACATGTTCCCTCATCCTTTCCATTAGTGTGTGATTTGCTTTTCCTATATAAAATTTGTCACAGATAGAGCACTGTGCAATGTATACCAAGTTTCTAGATCTACAAGTTGCTTTCATCATGAATTTGTATTCCCTGCCTGTTCTAGGATGTTTAAAGATGTTAACAATATTGATTAAGTCACAAAAGTTACAACTTCTACAGGGCAAGGTACCTATCCTAACTTCCGAATCTATATGGACATCACATTCAATATTCAGCAAAAATGTCGAAACTGCTGAATTTGTTTATTAGATTCAACATTTTCACCTAAATAATATGCAGGGATTTGACCTTGCCATCCGATGTTCTGAACTGTATTTTTTGTTTTTCAATTTTCGAGATTTTGATAGTAAACCATTATTGTGATAGGGCTTTAAGTCAGTCCGTTTAGAATTATTGTTTAGGCCATGTATACTCTTAGTAAGGTATCTCAGTTGGTGTCCCAGCTATGCTAATGCTGTCTTAGCACAGTGGGAGTCCCTGTATGTATTAGCCAATAACGAATTTCTTTTGACTATAAAATTATATTGAAGATTTCTTGATGATGCATTCATTTTGTGGTCAGGTGAAGTAGACCGCCTATATAAGTTTATAGAGTACCTGCATACAATGACCTCCTTTTTAAAGTTCTCTGCTAAGTTCAGATACTCAGATTGATTATTTGGATATAAGGTTGAAGACGAATGACCTAGATGGTCTTATAACAACTAGATATAGGAAGGAGTATCATAAGAATCACATTTTATACCGTAATCACTTACATTCACTATATATAAATATATATATATATATATAAAAGAATATAATTAAAGGTCAGGCTATGAGAATTTCTAGGTTGAACAATACAGAGAGTATGTTTCACAGAGAGGTTGGGGTAATGAGAAAGGAATTGCTACAGAGGGGTTACAAATGCAATGAGATAGAAAAGCAAATAAGAGATGTTAAATGTTTAAGAGAAGGTTTAGTGGCTTCATATTATTCATCTGTACATGACTATATGAAGACAGATGAGAATATATATATATATATATATATATATATATATATATATATATATATATAAGGAAGGCCCCTAGTATTTGCTTATCATATTCAAATAATATAGGAGAAGTTTGTGAGGTCATAAAAAGAAATTGGCACATTTTAACGTCAGACCAACATATTAATGGTATCATAGGTTCATGTCCATCTTTTAGTTTTTGGAACAGAACCTCACTAAAGAGGATGTTGTGTTATAATAAAAAAGATGCACATTTGGAAGTTAGGACAGGTACCTTGCCCTGTAGAAGTTGTAACTTTTGTGAATTAATCAATATTGTTAACATCTTTAAACATCCTAGAACAGGCAGGGAATACAAATTCATGATGGAAGCAACTTGTAGATCTAGAAACTTGGCATACATTGCACAGTGCTCTATCTGTGTCAAATTTTATATAGGAAAAACAAATCACACACTAATGGAAAGGATGAGGGAACATGTTAGGGACATAAAGCAGTGCAATACAATAAATTCTCTAGCCAAACATGTAATGGATACATCAGAAGAACATTTTAAATTCCAAGTAGTAGAAACAATACTAGATGATGGTAGAATGGGAGATATTATTAATAAAACAGAGGACAGACAGCTGTTCTGGATTTTAAATTTACAGGCAGATAAAGAAGGTGGCTTAAATGACAAGGTCTCTTTAAGACCGAGATTAAAAAGAAGGAGACCTTATATATTGAATAATGATGTATGATCATGTGACTTTTTTTTAAATTTGTATTGGGAGTTGAAATTGTGAGATTAATATAAATACTTGTATTGTGAATGTGTTGAAATATGGTCTGAAGAAGTGTATTTAATCTACGAAAGCACTTACTTGTTTTATTATTTTTATTTATTTATTTATTTATTTTACATTTGTTGACCGGGATAGTCCGACTGGATACATGTCCATTTTCAGCAGAGGTCTGGGGAGAAAAGCTCCAAGATAATAATATACATTGAACATTTAGTAAATGCTAGTTTCAAGCAGATTACAGTCATAAGCAATACCAGCATTTAGCACATATAGTACTTATTATAAAACACTTTACAAAACATAACATTATTTTCAAAGTTAAACATACATAACATTACATTCAGGTTTAAGACACATTGAGCAGCAGTTATACAATTGACCCTTCCTGAAATGGTGTGGTAGAAAAAAGTTAGTAGTTGAAGGTAAGGCACCTAAGAATAGAGAGGTCACTAGTTGGGGTTAGTGCAAGGACATAAACAATGAGTTTTTAAGTATTTCTTGAGTTTGTTTTTGAATTGAGTTAGTGAGGGTTCTAGGGTCAAGTCAGCTGGGAGTCTGTTCCATATTTTTCCAACAGAGTTGGCAAACAGAGAGTCCCCAGCCGAGTAGTTGGATTTGTATGTTTGAACTAGAAGTCTAGTGGATGATCACAGTGGCCGGGTGCTGGTGTAGGGGCTGATAATATTTTTTAGTGCAGGTGTATTTTCTGGTTGGTAAAGGACTTTATGTGCCACTATTAGCTGGTTGACCTGCAGTAGGCTTGGCAGTTCAAGCCATCCTAGGTGATTTAGGTTGTGACAGTGGTGTGTCCGATAGGATGTGTCAGTAGCAAATTTGGCAATGTGGTTATAGCAGGATGATAGTTTATTAAGATCTGTTTTGTTTAAGTTGGAGAATAGAGGTGAGGCATAGAGAAGAGCTGATAGCAGATGGGAATGGGCAATTGTAGTTCTAGCAAGTGGGGTAAGGAAAGGTTTGATTCTGTAAAGAGAGCCAAGTTTTTTATTAATGGTTTTGATAGTTTGATTGATATGTGCATCAAACCTCAGGTTGTTATCAACTATGATACCCAGTAGTTTAGTTTGGGCTTCTGGGTAGATGATAGTGCCATTGTTAGCAGTTATGTTGAAGGCTGGCAGGGGGGGTCCTGCATGTGGGGGAGAAGAGGAGCAACTTAGTTTTGTTGGGGTTTAGGATTAGATGTTGATTGGAGAGCCATTTTTCCACTGTATTGAAGGTAATTTGGGTTAATGTGAATAAAGTAGCTGGTGAGGTGTCAGAATAAATCAAGGTCAAGTCATCCACACATTGAATGCAGGTAGCATCTGGGATGACTGAATGAAGGTCATTGATAAAGATGGAGAAAAGAAGGGGTCCTAGTATCGAGCCCTGGGGGACTCCTAATGTGATGGGTAGGCGAGATGATAGCTTGTCCTGTCATAGGACTGCCTGTTGCCTGCTCTGCAGGTAGGACTGAAACCATTGGAGTGCATGGTTGTTTAAGGAGAAGGCCTTCAAGGTATTTATAAGCATTTTGTGGTCAACCATGTCAAAAGCCTTGGATAGATCTAGAAAGAGTGCTGAGGATAGTTTGTTATTATTGTGGCTGTGGTTAATGATTTTAGAGAAATAGAGGAGGGCAGAAGTAGTACTGTGGTGTGGCTTAAAGCCATGCTGAAAGCTAGACAACAGCTTGTTGTGTGTGAGGTAATGCATAAGCTGTATGTGTACACACTTCTCCATAATTTTAGCTAGAGGTGACAGAATAGCTATGGGTCTAAAGTTTGACAGTTCAATGGAACTACTTCCTTTATGGAGAGGTATGACATGGGAGATTTTCCCTATAGTGGGTACAGTAGCTTCAGATATAGCTCTGTTGATCAAGATAGAGATGGGGTAGGCTATGGTGTCAGCAGCTTTTTGCAGATAGTCTGCTGGGAAGAGGTCGTCAGCCAGGGTGGTGGGTCTTAGTTTCTTAAGTAGGGCATGAATAAGTTGAGTAGGAACAGGTTGGAAAGTAAAGTATGTTTGGGTACTGTGTGTGGCTACATTAGAATTAGAGCCATTGGGAGAGAGTTGACTGGCTAGAGACTGGATAGTCTCTGTGAAGAAGCTATTGAAGTTATTAGCAATGTCTACTGGGGATTCTTGTGTGGAAGCTGAGGGGGTGGAGTGGCGGTTTGTCCTGCCCAAAACTTTTGAGGTTTGTTTTGGTGTTTTTGCAGTAGATGGTAGTAGTGGTTCTTTTTGTCAAAGGTTATGGATTTTTTGGTGTCATTCCTTACCTGTCTGAATCTTAGTTGATCAAGTGGGGCTTTTGTTTTTCGGTAGGTGGCCCATGCTTGGTTTCTAAATGAAATTTTGGTTTTGGTATCTTTAGAAAGCCATGGTGCAATATTAACTTTGGTTCTAATAGAGCGGCTGGGAGCATGGGAGTTAAGAATAGCAAGGAATTTGGTGTTAAAGTATGCTACTACTTCATCTAGGGGGAGACTTTTTAGTATTGACCAGTTACATGCCTTAAGTTCATTTTGAAATTTGGTGAGAATAAAATTCTTGTTGTTTCTTAATGTTCTATAGGTGGGTTGGCAGGAGCAGTCTACTTTGAGCTTATTTTACTTTATTTTATTTATTTTACATTTGTAGACCGGGCTAGTCTAGCTGGATATATGTCCATTTTCAGTAGAGGCCCGGGGAGAAAAGCTCCAAGCAAAGGCACAGACAATCAATATTATATATAGTAATAGTTGACAGAAATACAGTAGATGGTTTATAATTGAGGTTCAGTTAGACTTGAAACAAAGCAGTATAGTAGGTTATACTAAAACAAAATATATTTAGTGAGCATTTGAGAGATAAAATTAATAAAATTATTGACTAATATACTTTCATTACCACAAGGACTGATAGTGCAGTACATCAGGAGAATAGAGAGAGCAGCAAGGGGAAGGAGGTGTTAGTCAGGGTTAGAGCAATGCTTGATTACATAGGATAGACAGTGATCACTTAGGTCATCAGACAAAGTGCCTGATTTATAAGATTGAAGATGGGTACTGACAAGTATCCAGTCTAGGGTACTTTCCTTGTTATTGGGTTTTCCTGTCCTGGTGGGGGAGGTTATGATTTGAGTAAATCCATAGAGGTTTATGTGGATTGTGGGGGTTTCACAAGAGCAAGTGTTCCAGTCAATGTTGAAATCCCCTAATCAATATAAGAAGTCTTCTAAGGTTTCTGTGTTCCTCCCTGGGGGAATGTAGACACACAATGTTTACATTTTTGTTTGTTAATTTGTAGTTTTGAGATAAGAATTTCAGCATTATTGAACTGGGGTGGTTGTTGGGTGTCTACGCTGACAGATAGGGTAGACTTGTAAAGTATGGCTACCCCACCACTCTTTCTGGTGGTACGGTCTAGTCGCAACATACTATACCCTGGTGGCAGAATCTCATGGTCCTTGGTGGCAGGCTTCAGCCATGTTTCTATTAGGCATAATATATCTGGGGGATGAACAGCTAAGAGGGCATGCAGGTGCTGAGTTTTGTTATTTATGCTCCTAATGTTTAGATGGCAGGCCAACAGTGAGCTAGGAGGTCTATTTGTTGGTGCTATGGTGGTAGGGGATATAGTAGGGTGATTAGGGCCAACAGGTGGGGATGGACCAGGGTTTGGGTGGATGTCGCCATCCTTTGTGAGGTTGTAGTGTATCCTGAGTATGAGTTTTAAGATTTTGAATAAAGTTTTGTAATAGTGTCTAGTTTTATGACTAATGTAACTAGGTCTAGTAAGATGGTAGTATTTAGGGGTTAAGGAGGTAAACATGAGGGAAGTGAGTAAGGGTGCATTATCTGTTGTAGATGGGATAGATGTTGGAATTTAGGGTAGTGGAAACCTAGGTGGCCCTGACATTTATAGGCAGTTAGGAGATATGGGATGAATAACAGGGGTAGAAGTAGCGTTAATAAGACTATTTTGGGTGATAGCATACCTACTAAATGGTATTTGACACTTAGGCAAAAGGAATAGTAGAGTTGGAGGACTGGTGGTATCAGGTTGAGAGTGGTGCTGTTGAGTGACAAGTTGTTACTGATTGGTTTAAAAAAGTGGGGTGTGGTCTAGTAACAATATATGTAGCAGCACCAGGGTTGGGACGGATTTGTGGGCAGGGAGGGGTGCGAAGCAAGCCTGAGCAAAGCAAGGGCAAGCAGAGCAGGGATGAACTAATGCCTGTACTAAGTTGTAGCAGTTTAACCTGTATGAGGAAGGGGGGGGCAATAGGAGTGGTTAGAGGAATACCTTGAATGACTGACACCACACCAGAGGTAAGTTGAATGTAAGGGCCTACAATCTGCACTCAGCACTGTAATGTTACTTGCACTCAGCACTTTAATTTCACTTATGTTTAGCAGGAAAGACAGACCAACAGTATACAATTCTGAGGATTATTACAAGGGTTACTTGTTCAAATGTCAGACAAGTAAATAAAACTTTCAACAGGAATCTATGTCTTGAGTGTTAGAAAACCAGAAAGGTATAAATTATACCTGTAAAAATTAGGGTCAGAGAGACAAATGTAAGAGTCAGTGTACGTTAGTTACAGGGGAAGGAGGCAAACATTCAAGTAGAAAAGAGCCCTATGGCTGACCAAAATGGTGACTTGCTTAATTACACAGGACTGTAAGAGAAAGCTTAACAAATGCTTTTTGTGTGTGTAACCTACTCTGATTAATTGCTGGGAGAAACAATTTATGTTGTGTTTTCCAATTGCAATCCTGTAGACACCGTTATTCAGGAGCTGCAGTTTGTTAGAGTAGGTAAATGTGAAGTTCAATCTAATTAATTGCTGGGAGAAACTATTTTTGTTGTGTTTTCCAATTGCAATCCTTTAGACACCATTATATTTTATATTTTTATAAATAAAAGTTCTCTGTCGTCTTAAACATTGTTTTACTATTTTATATTTAATGTGTATAAAATTGTCATTGAAATGAGTGTCAATCAAATGTAGTATCAATCAAATAAGTATTAAATGAACCATTATTTTTTGCTGATTAAGTGAATTGGTAATGTAGTTAAATATAATCATATGTGTATATATATATATATATATATATATATATATATATATATATATATATATATATATATATATTATCATCATCATCTTTTCGGCTGTTCTCGTCAGGGGTCGCCAGAGCGGATCATCTGTTTCCATTTTTTCCTGTCCTCTGCATCATGCTCTTTCACACCAACCACCTATATGTCCTCTCTCACCACATCCATAAACCTTATCTTAGGCCTTCCTCTTTTCCTCTTACCTGGCAGATCCATCCTTAGCATCCTTTTCCCAATAAACCCAGTATCCCTCCACAGCACATGTCCAAACCAACACAATCTCGCCTCTCTTGCTTTGTCTCCAAACTGTCCAACCTGAGCTGACCCTCTAATATACTGATTCCTAATCCTGTCCATCCTAGTCACACACAGTGCAAATCTTAACATCTTTAACTCTGCCACATCCAGCTCTGACTCCTGCCTTTTTGTCATTGCTACCGTCTCCAACCCATATAACATAGCTGGTCTCACTAACCTCTTGTAGACCTTCCCTTTCACTCTTATTGGTACCTGTCTGTCACAAATCACTCCTGACACTCTTCTCCACCCATTCCACCCTGCATGTATTCTCTTCTTCACCTCTCTTCCACACTCACCGTTACTCTGAACTATTGATCCCAAGTACTTAAACTCATCCACCTTTATCAACTCTACTCCCTGCATCCTCACCATTCCTGTACCCTCCCTGTCATTTACACACATATATTCTGTTTTAGCCCTGCTGACCTTCATTCCTCTCCTCTCTAAAGCATATCTCTACCTCTCCAGGGTCTCCTCAACCTGGTCCCTACTCTCACTACATATCACAATGTCATCTGCAAACATCATAATCCACAGGGCCTCCTGTCTAATCTCATCTGTCAACCTGTCCATCACCACTGCAAATAAGAAAGGGCTCAGAGCTGATCCTTGATGTAATCCCACCTCCACCTTAAACGTATCTGTCACTCCCACCGCAGTCCTCACCAATGTCGCACTACCCTCTTACACACTTCTCTGCCACTCCCGACTTCCTCATACAATACCACAACTCCTCTCTAGGCACCCTGTCATATGCTTTCTCTAAGTCCACAAAGACGCAATGCAACTCCTTCTGACTTTCTCTGTATTTCTCCAACACTCAGAGCAAATGTTGCATCTGTAGTGCTCTTTCCTGGCATGAAACCATACTGCTGATCACTAATCATCACCTCCCTTCTTAACCTAGCTTCCACTACTCTTTCCCATAACTTCAAGTTGTGACTGATCAGTTTTATCCCTCTGAAGTTGCTGCAGCTCTGCACATCACCCTTATTCTTAAAGATAGGTACTAAAACACTTTCTCTCCACTCCACAGGCATACTATTCCATTAGGATAACCCCTACCCCATTTCTTCTGCCATCCACACCATGATAGAACAATTTGAACCCACCTCCTCTATACTTGGCCTTACTTCGCTTCCATCTGGTCTCTTGCACGCACAATATATCAACCTTCCTTCTCTCCATCATATCAGCTAGCTCTCTCTCTATACCAGTCATACTGCCAACATTCAAATTTCCTACCCTCAGTACTACACTCCTAACCTTCCTCCTCTCTTCCTGCCTTCGGGCATGCCTTCCCCCTCCTCTTCTTCAGCCAACAGTAGCCCAATTTCTGCCAGCACCCTGTTGGCTAACAGTACTGGTGGTGGTCGTTGTTAACCCAGGCCTCGACCGATCTGGTATGTAATTATGAAATGTTCTCCACATCAGTAACTTGGCAGAGGTTTTACGCCAGAGGCCCTTCCTGACGCAACCCTCCCCATTTATCCAGGCTTGGGACCGGCACAAAGAAATGCATTGGCTTGTGCATCCCCAGTGGCTGGGTTTACTGTTTGACATGGCCAGTTGACATTTTACCTTTTTTGAGATGACATTGAATTGAAGTCTACAACATTCTGTGAAATAGGTTTTCATAAGTAGTTGTTACGCATGCAATCTATAAGATCATTGAGGATCCTAGCCCAGTTTCCCTGTTGCCCCAGAGCACTGCCTGATTATGTCACATGTTCAGAGTCACACAGTGCCCAAATGCCGGGTGAGAGAATGAAATACTGGGTTATAGGAAGTATGCCATTAATAGCTCTATGCTCACTGCTGGATATCAGCCTCTGTTAAAAGATGAGGTCTGCACCAATCACTACTGTAATAATGGGAACTTCTGGTGTATAGCAGTTGGTGAGGGAAGAGGTCAAGAGGAAGAAAGCAACCTTCTAAGCAATGTGTTTAGAGGGCTGTTCTGATGCAGCTGAGGGGATATTAGCAGGCCAATAAGGCTATAGTGCAATTTAACCAATTGTCAAAGTGAAAGCATGGGCATATGTGGCATTTGAAGAGGTCATGAGAAAGACTACTGTCTGTCATCAAACAGGCCATGGCAAATTGCTAGGTTCCTCAGCAGTGGAAGCGGGATCTCACATAGGCTTTGCTAAACAGTAACAAAATATTGACCAGTTTCCTATTGTAATTTTGCAACCTCACAAAGAGGATCCTAGGCCTTAAACATTTGTCCTATATGGACAGACTAAAAAAAGCTCCAACTATTCTCTGTCTCATATCGCCTACTTTGAGGAGATCTCTGCTTGACTTACAAAGCCATGTTTGACCCAGCTCTGTTAGAAATGCTACATCTAAAGAAATCCCAATCCCTCCACATCACATGCTCCAGAGATCTCAACCTCATTACCACAATCAACAAAACATGCTGGAGGGACAGGTTCATAACCCAGAGACTGCCCATGCTATGGAATAGACTTTCTATTCATGTCAAGAAGAGCAACTCACTGGCCCTCTTCAAGAGAAATCTTGATGAGTGAATGGGAAATAGAAAATTCACCCCAGGGATCACTCCAGTGGCTTTACTCAACAGATGCACTGGGAACTAAGGTCAGGTGGCATGATGCCAGGGTAATCCTGTGGGCTAGGCTTGTAAAGGCTCCAAGTCCATTAGCCTATGAACACACCTATGAACCTCTGAACCTGCAATTGTAAGTCCTACAATTACAAAAAATAAACAACTTATCAAACAGAGCATATCAAATATCAAAACATACTGTTCTCCTTGTAAAAAAAGTTTTGCAGGGCAGGGCCCTGCATGAAGGATAACATTCCTACACCCCTGTTACATACACATACTAACTCTGAAATTACTGTTCCTATGAGCAAAGGGAAAATTCTAATGTACTGCAATCTCAGAATTAAAATGTACACAGTCTTGTTTCATTCTTTTAATCTTGGTGATCTAGGGATATCATGTACATTCCTTGGAATTTTAGGCAGATCCCATATTATCCATCACTGGATACACTATAAGGAGGTATAAGAACTCTTGCAGGATTTTGTTAATGGGATGAATGTGTTTTTTTTTCTGTCAGGTGGCAGACAGCGCATGAAATTGCTGGTGGGATGGGATCCATTACTGTAACCAAAATCACTGGAGTGATCAAAAACCTTGTAGTAGAAAGGCTGCAGGTGTGAATATTTTGGAAATGTATAAGGTCGTGGAAACACAACTAATATACCTGTTCACCATTGCATGGGCAATGGGACAATACATCTGCTCAGGTAAAATGAACTGGTGAGGGGTCCGCAGTGTGTTCCAGCACTAGAGCAATCACACGTCAACTTCCTTAAAAAAAGCCTATGCCAGAATGGTGCAGAGCAAACAATGGCTAATAATCAAACCTTGAATTCAAGAACATTGTGGATTCTGCCCAGGGGATGGATCACTGGAATATCTCTTAAACCTTGTCCAATTGCATGAGGGAGTAATAGAACTTTGTTATTACAGATGTTTTGTGAACATGGAAAAAAAACTCATGACAGTGGGTCACGTATGTGCTAGGGCAGTTCCTGAAGAAGCATGCAGCAGTGGGACGTTACTGCATATTCTAAAGCCCCTTCATGAATGCAGTGAGAACTGTGTCTGTTTATTTAACTGGGGTAGAGGACTGATCTCCCCAGACGTCTTCTAGAAGTACTTTGCTTAGAGTCACACAGTAGACCACTGGAGGCTGAGGGATTCAAACCCTTCATTGTATGGAGCAACTCATTAACAGCTCATAGCTTAGCTTCAGTCCTCTGCACCAGTTGCCAGACAAAGTTTTTAGCATCAACAGTAATTAATTCAAACTAGGCAATGGGTTGTAAGTGGGCTATATCTTGTCACCACTGTTGCTCATCATTTTCAATAACATGGAGCCAAGTTTGGTAGAGTATCTAGTATACAGACTGTTTTCATATACAGACATTTTATTTTCTCTAACTCATGTTATTGTTTTTCACTACACTCTACTATGAAACATATGTTCTATGTTTTTCTCATTACAACATTTTTTCACTCTTGTGTTTTAAGTGTGACATAATACTTCGTGATTTAAAATATCTGTACTTGATGTTTTGTGATTTAACATGATACTTTGTGATTTAAACTATCGGCACTTGATTTTTGAAAGATTGTGATTGTGGAGCTTTTCTCCTTGGGCCTCTGCTAAAAATTAGCATTTTCTGGTCCGGTCAGTTTCCCGGTAAACAAAATAAATAAATAAGTAAATATTGTCTATTTGCTCTTGTCTGGCCATGATCTTCAGCATCCACTGAATGACCCACTAGTAAACATTAAGCAGCTGAAATGAAAATCAGTAACTATTTTGCAGGTCATAGTACTTTCCTGTTCATGGGTATAGATAAGTAGGAGAACATGACTGATGGAACATCAACAGAATGGTTTGGAGGGACGGGTTTATTTTGCAGAGGATACCCCTGCTGTGGAACAGACTTACCATCCACAGAAAACAAAGTTCATCCCTGTCTATTTTCAACTGCAACTTAGATCTATGGATGGGAAACAGAAAATTTACCCCAGAACTGTTCCCTGTACTACTAATGGACAAAGGCAGCTCCTTAATGCTTTATCCCATGCCTAGGTCCCCTCAAATTATCTATGGTACTATCCCAGTTATTCTCATTAGGGGTGATATATAATTATTAACCATTAGGATGGGTAAGGCCAATCTATATCCAAATGGGATAGGTTATTCATTCATCATCATCATCATCATCATCATCCCCTTTTTCCCATTTACATGGGGTTGGGGTATCGTATTAACTGTCACCAACTCTCTCGATTCAGTGCCACTCTCCTGCCTTCTTAAACACTCATGCCTGACTGTCGCAGATCTTCTTTCGCACAATCCATCCACCTCTTTGCTGGACGCCCTCGCTTCCTCTTACCTTCTTCCTGTCTGTCCCAAATCTCCCTCACCAGATTGTCTTCTGCTTTTCTACACATGTGCCCATACCATCGTAATCTGTTTTCTTTGATCTTTTCTTCAATTGGAGCTACTTTGGCTTCTGCTCTTATGTCCTCATTTCTTCGCCTCTCCCGCAGTGTGCATCCTACCACCTTTCTCAAGCACTTCATTTCCATCACCTCTAGCTTCTTCAACTGTTCTGCCTTAATGCCCAGGTTTCTATACCATACAGTAGTACTGGTCACACCACTGTCTTGTACACCTTACTTTTCAGCTTCTTTGGCATTCTTCTGTCATATACTACACCTGATACTCTATGCCAGTTGGCTGCAGCCCCTCTGATTCTAGCTTTGTCCTCTTCATTCACACTACCCTTCTCCTCAACCACCCCTCCCAGATACCTGAAGCTGTTTACCTGTTCCACTATCTTCCCATCTATCTCTATTCTCAGCTTCTTCTGATTTCCCCAATCTGCTGCCATTACCACTGTCTTATCTGTGCTAAGTTTCATCCCATGTGCCTTCAGATTTGCATTCCATTCTCCTATCCTTTGCTGAAGTTCTAGATCAGAGTCTGCCTGTACTGCCACATCGTCTGCATACAGCAGCTTTGTTGCTCTGACCCCTCCAACCTGTTTGCTGATGTAGTCCATTACCAGTATGAACAGCAGTGGGCTCAGAGCTGAACCCTGGTGTACACCCACTCCCACTGGGAATCTCTCAGTGAGGCCAAACACTGTTCGTACTTGAGTCACTGGGTCCTTGTACATAGCCTGTACTAATTCTACCAATGTTTCTGGGACTTCAAACCACCACAGTACTGCCCAGATCAGCTTTCCTGGGACCTTGTCATATGCTTTCTCCAAGTCTAGGAAAGGTTATTCTAAGCACAAAAAAGGAAAACTGGATAAGCTTAAAATGGCCCACAAGGGCAGCAAGCCTAGTACTTACCTATGAGGCTATGAACTTATGAATGGGCAGACTGAGAGAACAGTCATAGTCTTGTGGGGTTAAGTGAAAGTTCAATTCCCAGAAAAAAAACTTTTGGATAACCAGTCCATGTCCGTGTCCCTATCCACACTTAAGACAATGAGCTGTGGGCAGTGACCAAAGAATAGATTAAAGGTACAAGTAGCAGAGCTGAGGTTTTCCCACAAAGACAATGAGCTTCTATCCGGAACAGAGAAAAAGAGACTGTTGACCAGAGAAAGCACTGGAGCAGAGTTATCACTTGTTTGAATTGTGATGAGCCAACTAACATGGTTCTATGATCTTATAAAAATACACTTCTTTCGCACTTTTTATTGAAGTTATTCTAGACATAGCCCACTGAGAAGAGTGATAAACACCAAAAAACTTTGTACATATTTTTGGTGCAGTGGTGCAGCTATTTTGCATTTTTTTCTTTTTGGTTTATATTTGGATTTTGATTAAGCCTTGATTTATTTATTTGGCTTGCACTCTGAATATTCCAGAGGGAGTTAGACAGAAACAGATTTCCTGAAGGGATGGTCAGATGCAGCTGTGATTGGATGCACTAACTGTACTACATCACCCGATGATATATGCATGCAATAATGCATAAGGGGTGTGCATGGTACAGATATTACTGCATGCCTGGGGTGTTGCAAGACACCAGTATACTATACAACATTGATTAAGCCACTTAATCTGATCCATGTCACCACTAAAATGAGACACTTGAGACTAGTGGGTTTTACTTCATTATTAAATGAAAGAATGGGTAACATAAGAGTTCAGTAGAATTTGTGAAAAATACACAATGTTTCGGCAAAGGAATTAAACCAAAATGTACTTCTGTCATCCAAATATATCCTAATATATATATATATATATATATATATATATATATATATATATATATATATAGTTCCCATTCAGAAGCCTGAAACATCATAAGCCTGAAAATCAAAATCCTGAAACCAAAAGCCTGAAAATTCAGAATCCTGAAAACTCAAAATCCTGAAAGCCCAAAATCCTAAAACTCAAAATCCTGAAAACACAAAATAGACATACTGATGTCATTGTGGCTTTGCTATTGTTAGCCCTGTGGTGTTAGGTCATGCGTTGGGGTCAGGTAAGTGTGCGGTTGGTTTTATGTTAGGGTTAGGGGCGGTTTAAGTGAGTTAGGGTTAGGGCGCAGGTTAGGCATGTATGCAATAGTGACAAATATTGGGGTTAGTGGCGGTTTAAGTGAGTTAGGGTTAGGGCACGGGTCAGGTGAGTGTGCGATAGTGACGGACCTTAGGGTTAGGGTTAGGGTCAGGGTCAGTTGGTAGATATTAGTGTCTTTATAGTGACATATTAGCATTATTTGTGTTTTCAGGATTTTGAGTTTCAGGATTTTGGGCTTTCAGGATTTTGAGTTTTCAGGATTCTGAATTTTCAGGCTTTTGGTTTCAGGATTTTGATTTTCAGGCTTATGATGTTTCAGGCTTCTGAATGGGAACCATATATATATATATATATATATATATATATATATATATTTTTTTTTTTTTTTTTTAGGATGTAAACCCTTCCCCCAATGTCCCATAACTTGGGGCATGCACTTCTTATTCCTTGCTGCTTATTAAAACCAATATCAAGATCTCCACATCTTTGCCTTAGAAAATAAGCTATTTTTTCAGGAAAAACTATAGCATTTTCTTTTCACATTGATGTAACAAATTTACAATTATATAATGGCATTTAATGAGTTTAATTTGTTGTAATGTTTCACTGTCAAAGGTAAACATCTCCTCACTTTTGATACAGACATTGGTGCGATATTTAGCACTTCATCATTTCTAACATGGAGTGCAAGCTCTGGGAAGCCAGGTGTGAGTATACCCTAGTGATATCTGGTAAGTTTGTCTGACAATGGTGACAAAATGGAAGAAAAAGTAGAAATTTTAGCTAAAAAAATAATAAGTGATTCAATCATTCTGCAGTATCCATTTTATCCTTTTCAGCATCACAGGGCATCAATACCATATCCCAACAAACAATAGACATGAAGCAGGGAATCAGTCCAAGGGTGGGGTGGCCATCCATCCCAGGATAAATGCACAGATACAGACAAAGAAATATACAGGCACACACACACACACACACACACACACACACACACACACACACACACACATGCGTGCACTCATAAACACACTCATGCTCCCTCCCACACTGTACACATATCTATGGTTATCAGACCACCTAGCATCAACTCATATAGATACAAGGAGGAAATGCAGACTGTACAGAAGGCACTCCAGCTAGGACCTGAAGCAGAGAATCAAGAGGTAGCAGTGCTAACTGCTGCTCCAAATGTAGAACTACTTATTTGTTAGCCACATAAGTAAAGAGAACTTCTCATTTTTGCATTCTTTTTAATTACAAAAGCATTGGTAAATTTAAAATATGTATGGACAGTTTAGAGTACCCAGTCAATTGGCATGTTTTTGAGAGGTAATATAAAACCAAAATATGCTCAAGCAGACATTAAAAGAGCATACGAAGTCCACAGAAATAGTGACCTCTCGATATAACACCTGGAGGTGTAAAGCAGAAATCTTAACCACTGGGTCACCATGCCATGTATGTCAGATGTATATACAGGCCTATTGTCCTTTTGCTCTCTTCCACAGAAAATGTAAACTCTAACACAATACAAAACATAAAACAATTTTAAAGATAAGCAGTAATGTTATAGGCCTGTTTATCACTTTACTGGTAAAATGTGTTAAATGAAAGTAAAAGATAAAATATGTTAAATAAGGTGATTTTAATGAAAGTCAACCAAATACAAAGATGAAAAGTAATCCATGTAGTGGGAAAATTATAAAGTTTACCTTATGTCACTGGGGATTTTGTGATATGACTGTGTCTACTGTTCAGAAACAGAATGCCTTGACATTTTATGGAAAAGTCCCTGAAAGTGCAAACCTGACTCATCTGTTATGTTAGAGAAATAATTTACCACCATATGCTAATTAAAAGCATTTTGATTTGTACTTCTCTGTTAATGTTTGTTTATAGTGGTTTTCCCTGTGGACAAGTAGCACAAAGTTCCTTTAATGAGATTGGCAGCCTGATTTATTTGCATTTTTATTTCAGTGCAAGGTTCCCTATTTGAAATGGCATGTCCATATTATAAAACCATGATTAAAACTGAACACTCTGATGTATTATATTCTTATGTCTTTAGCAACTGCCCTATAATATTGGTATAATAGTAAATGCCTATGCCAAATTCTTAGTCTTGAGGTTACCTGTGAATAACAAATGAAAATCTCTATCTTATCCTACTAAAAACTCTACCATTGCATAAATTCTTTTGTCTACAATTATGATGTACTAAATGAGCATTAATTTTTGTTGTTCTTGTAAATATCTTGGTTGACTTAGTTCTTATATTTGAATGTTTTTATAATATTGTCTTTGTATGCAGTAGTTAATTTGTTGCTCTTATATGCTGTACTAGTTATCACTTTTGAATATCTTTTAATATTGTCTTTCTGTCTGGAGCTTTTCTCCTCGGGACTCCATTGAAAATGGGCTACCTTGGCCCAATGGACTTTCCTGGTTAACAAACTGAAATAAAATAAATAAATAAATGCTAGCTTTTTTTCAGGTGTTACAGCTGCTGAGTGTAGGTATGGACATTTAAATATGATTATGTTTTTCTAGGAGGCACAATGTTATGACTAATGATAATTTTCTTTTAATAATTACTTGTTTTCCTTTCTAGACCACTGGTTATAGTGCCCAGCTAAAGCTCATCATGACCCTTATTGTCTCAGTAATGGCAATGGCCCCAACTCCAAAAACTCAACAGCTCATGTAGAGTTACTTGACACTGTAGTACACCAATCATGTGATACTGGCTTAGGATGCCTTTTAAATATTCTAGGATAATTAAAAGACTGTAAATATTTAAAAAAGAGCAAATGTTTTTATCTTTAAGGACCACAAGGGAACATGTAAAATTGGCAAAGTTGGTTTCAGTGAACATAAAATGTTTGAACTCACTTCATAGAACTTTGCTGACAGTGAAGTTTGCCTCTTTTTCTACTGTTTTGCAGGCATAGAATGAGAACATTTTACTATCGTGGAAACTACCTTTGGTCATTCAACATGATTCTGGACCATAAAATGCAGGAATTATATACACAGTGTTCATCATTCTCCAGTCGTAGTTAAGTTTTGGAAGCAGCTTTGAACACAGTGATTAGTCTAAGTGCTTAAAGTACTAATATGTTTGACAGTAATCGAATACCAGTAGCTCTTGACAGTGCCTGTTTAGAGTATAACAGTGCTGTTAGGTGCATGTCCCCTGCCTTTGTCTAGCATTGGTTAACCTGGGCTGACTATTCCAATATCTTGGAACTGATCTCAGGCGCGTGCTTTTAGACCTTTGGGATGGATTCAGTTCCAACTAAGTTAGTTAAAACTTGCATGGTGGTATACCTATTTCCTCTCAGCCTGTCGGACCTACTCTGAGGATGGCTGTATCTCAGTCAAATTTCAAAAATGCTTTAATTAATCCTGTCCTGAAAGAAACTATATTTAGATATGAGCAATCAAGAGAATTATCAGTCTATCCCTACTCTGCTTTCATTGGCAAGCTTATTGGGAAAACGGTAGCATTTCAGCTTGGATCTTATTTAAAATCACACAACTTCCTTGATCCATTTCAGACTAGTTTCGGGAAAATAATTGGTAATGGTATGCCTCTTACAAGAGTCATTGATGAGATGGTGGTGAGAGAACAATATTATTATGTAACTCTGGTTCTACTTATCTATGAGCTGCATCTAATACTATGGATCATGGGATACTGATAAAACACTTAGAGCCCTGTGAAGATAGGTGAAGGCTGCCAACCCCTAGCCAGATTGAATTTTGTAGATAATTCTGTCATTTGTAAATATTAATATAAGCCACAGGTTCGTTCTCTTAAATGGGGAAAATGGTGTTAACTGTGGAACTGCAAAAATGTAACAGTGCACTCTGCTGTAACAAAGCTGATGTCAATTCTCTGATGTCAAAACTCGGAGCAGAGATCTCTAGATAAAGGCATTCTGCCTATTGTTTTGAGACCAGAGTTAATGGCTAGAATTTGCATGTATAATTTCTTCTATTGTTCTGGCTTTCTGAGCTGCAAGATCAAGGGCTATTAACCTGTGAGAGTCTGTTAGCCTGGGAACCAGAAAGAAACTGTGTAATCTGAAATGAATCAGTGGTACAGTGTTATCAATTTAAGGACAGAAAGAATGAGAGCAACAGAGCATTTGTCTTGAGAACATTTAACTCACCACTCTACCTATATGTAAGGATTTCAGAACTGTATTTTCTCTTAGATATAGCTAGGAAATAGAAATATTGGACTAGTTTGTTTTCTGTGATGGCAGAACTTTTCTACTGTATTATTGTAAGTATTTCTCTGTGATCTCTGAACTCTTGACTAGCACTGTGTAGTAAAAAGTATTGTCTTCTGTTTTTTTTATTATTAAATATTTTAAACCTTTCAACTGTGGCTGTTTTGTGTAGAGATAATTTAAGCTCTAAGAGTACATTGCATGTATATAGTGATACTGTACCAAGTCACTCCAAATAAATCTTGACTGTTCAGTCGCACTTACCATTTGGATAATAATATTGCACAGTATAATTGGGCACCTTTTCAGAAGGGCCTTTGAGTAGCTGATAAATATTAGCTGGGCGGTGGCAATGATTTCTACCATATACTCTGGGTAAAAGGGGCACAGCTGGAGAACCTGTGCCAGCCTTCCCCAGGAGTGTCTGTGTGGTTGTATAAACTCTTCTCTCGAAGTGTGTATGTGTCAGCTACTTGAGCAGGGACACAAAGCACTGGTTGGATAGAGAGGGTGCTGGAGGTTTTAGTTTGCCCACTAGGCTGAGATCTGGACCCTATAGCTATGCCAGTGGGGAGTCTTATTGGGGACCTGGAGAGAAAGGGAGAAACCATCCCCAGACTGACTATGATCTCTGCATGCTCTTAAGGGAAATTGTACTTTACTGTGTGAGTATTTATTATCCTTTTCCTATATGGACACCCCTCACTGGTGTTAGTGGTGAGGATTGAGGCTCCTTGATTGCTGAGCCAATGCACGGGTGTCACATATTAATTGTTTGGCAGTGGTGGGATATCCACTCCACATATTAATTGGTTGGCAAATACTAATTGGCTTGCAGTGGTGTGGGTAGAGTGAATTCCTGTAGCTTGTGTACAGTGATCACTGAAGGTGTTTTGTACTCTAAATCAGCCACACAGTGAATACTCTGAGTTCAGATTTTATTTTATTTAGTTAACATTTGTTAACCGGGAAAGTCTGACTTGGAACAAAGCCAATTTTCAGTGGAGACCCAGGGAGAAACACTCCAGATGCATGTCTTTTAATGTGGGAGGAAACCGGAGCAGCTGGAGGAAACCCACATGAATGCAGGGAGGATATGCAGACTTCACACAGAAGGCACCCCAGCCAGGAATCAAATCAGAGAACCTCTTGCTGTGAGGTGACAATGCTACCGCTGCACCACTGCACTGTCCTCACAGATCACAATTGTTTTATTTCTTTTGTTAGCTTAGTTAGTCAGGGAGAGCAGGCAGCATGTCAGCAGATGAGTACAGAAAGCTGACAAGGAGCCAGCTGGCTGAGATGTGCCAGGCTAGGGGACTGGTGCATGGAAACCTGACTATGGCAGACATGATTGCAGCTTTGCTTACAGCTGCATCAGAAAACAGCAACCAGGAGGATGGTCAGACAGGCAGTGGAGATGTAGCACCCTCAGAGAATGGACAGCTCAGCCTTTCTGCAGAGGACTTAAAAATCCATCTGGAGCTAAAGAGACTTGAGTTGGAGGCCAGGCATTTGGAAATAGAAGCATCTGAGAGACTGAGATATCTGCAGGCTGAGGAGAATGAAAAACTGCTATGCCTGGAAGCTGAGGAAAAGGAGAGGCAGAGGCAGCATGAGAATGAGATGCTGACTCTTCGCCAGAGTCATGGAGGTAATGGGGAAGGGAGTAACTGGACCCCAGAACCATAAACAGTCAGTAAATTTCTTCAGCAGTTTAAAGAGGGGTATAATTTTGATAGTTTAATTCATATGTTTGAGTGGGTATGTAAACAGTATGATCCTGACCAAAGGCTCTGGGTATGGTTCCTGACCCCCTTACTCCACGATAAAGCTGTAACTGTGTTATCTAAAATGTCTGATGTTGACTGTTTTAATTATAGTATGGTTAAGAACTGTTTATTAGAATTGTTTAAGCTAACACCTGAAACGTATAGGTAAAAGTTTCATGAGCAAATATGCAAGGCAGATGAAAGTGTGTGTGAATATGTTGCTGAACTGAGCACTTATTTTCATAGGTGGGTGAGTGGATGTCAGGTCACCACTTTTGAAGGGCTGGCAGACCTTTTGGTGAGGGAACAAGCCCTTAGCACTTTGCCTGAGGACATAAGGATCTGGTTAGCTGATATACAATGTGCTACTTCAGAGGAGATGGGGAAGAAGGGAGACCTATACTTAGAAAGCAGGACATCCCTGCACAGGAAAGGGACCCTCAGTACTGCCCATAGGTCTAAAGGAACCCATGGTGGGCAGCACAGACTGCCCCAACAGAATCTGCCAGTAGCAGGGGAAGCCAGTAGTCCAGGTACATGTCTACGACCTAAGGTTAAATGTTTTGAATGCAACCAGTGGGGCCATGTGGCATACAGATGTCCACGGAGGCAAGGTGGGGAACAAAAGGTGAGAGAGCCAGTAAGTGGAGAAAGATAAAATGCCAGTATTAGGTTGTCTTGAGACAACAGGGGTACCGAACTACCATCCTGCAGATGTCCTAATAGGGAAGGATTTGGATGAGGTAGTACCATGTGTTTATGCAGTTACACGCAGTCAGGCTAGGATACAAGCATGTGGGTCTGGTAGCCTGGGGGAGACCCACACAGACTGCATACTTGCAGCCAGGACTGGAGAGGTGGTTACTTCAAGGAGGGAGCTACTCTGTAGCAGTGAGACTGAAGGTGAGCCACAGCTGCTTGTGGGTACTGATTTTCCCTTGGACAGAGTGACTACAAAGGTAGAGGTGAGTAGTAGTACCCAGGCTGACAGTGAGGCACCACTGTCAGAGGATGCCAGACTTCCTGTGGAAGGGGAGCAGGGAAGGGTTACAAAGAGAGAGTTGAGACAGGCTTAGGCTCAGCTCTCAGACTCTACATTGCAAGGCCTGAGGCAGGTAGCTAGTAAGGCACCTGATTCTCAAGGGAAGGGGGATTTTGCATACTGGGACAAAGGGTTACTGTACAGATAGTGGACCCCTGAGGGATGGATAGAAGGTGAGAGGGTACAGCAGTTGGTAGTGCCTAGAGCCGACTGTCTGGCACTTCTAGCCATTGCCCATGATATTCCTTTTGCAGGTCATATGGGCATAAAACGTACAAAGAGACATAGTATGCAGAACTTTTATTGGCCTGGAATTTCCAGAGATGTAATAGGGTACTCCAGAACCTCTGACCAGTACCAAAAGGTAGGCAAGGCAGGAGACAAGGTGCAATCTCCTTTGATGCCTTTGCCTGTGATTGAGGAGCCATTTCAGGGGGTAGCTAGGGATATTGTAGGGCCTCTGAGTACCCCAAGTTCCTAAGGGAAAAAGTATATCCTAGTGGTAGTAGATTATGCTACACGATACTCTGAGGCAGTGACTCTGTCCTCTGTTGAGGCAGAAAAGGTGGCAGATGCTTTGTTAGAGGCTTTCAGCAGGGTAGGCTTCCCAAAAGAAATACTGACTGACAAAGGTGCCAATTTCATGTCAGACCTGCTGGCTTGTCTGTGGAAGTACTGTGAGGGAGGCACCTGAAGACCCCCCCCCCTACCAATCCCAGACTAATGGTCTGGTTGAGAGGTTAAACTCTAAGATCAAGTCCATGCTACGGGCATTTGCAGACCAGTTTAAGAGGGAGTTGGACAAATATTTGCCCCATCTGTTGTTTGCTTACAGAGAGGTCCCCCAGGAATCCACAGGTTTTTCACCCTTTAGTTGCTGTATGGGCATAGGGTGAGAGGACCTCTAGATTTAATTCAAGATACGTGGGAAGGTGTGTATAAATCTCACAAGGAGTCTGTTGTGGCATATGTCCTAAACCTCACGACAAGGCTCAGGGAACTCATGGGCTTGGCCCAGAAGAACCTGGCAGAAGCCCAACAACAGGAAAAGGTGTGCTATGACAGGACTGCTCACGCTAGAGAGTATGCTGTAGGGCAGCAAGTAATGGTTCTCGTTCCTGTCAGACACAAAAAGCTACAAGCAGCTTGGGAGGGACCCTACAAGGCGGTAAGAAAGGTAAGTGATGTTAACTACAAGGTGGAACTGCTAGGCAGGAGGCAGGGGCACAAATTGTACCATGTTAACATGATGAAACCTTACCATGATAGGGAGGCCCTTATGCTGAGCATTTGCAGTAGAATGCAGGAGGAGTCTGAAGGAGATCTGGTGACTGAGCTCCTCAGTAAGACTTGGACTGACACCTCACTAGAAGGGGTAGCAATGTCCCAGCAGCTATCTCCTACCCAGGTCCAAGAAATCCAAGCAGTGTTACATGAGTTTGGGGACATGTTCACTGGGAAACCAGGGTGCACCCACCTGATGCAGCACCAGGCGGATACAGGACCCCATAGGCTTATGAGGCAGGCCCCTTACAGGGTGCCTGAGAGAGTCAAACAGGCTCTGAGGGAGGAGATACAGGAGATGTTGGAACTAGGAGTGATTCAAGAGTCCAACAGTCCCTGGGCCTCCCCAATGGTGCTGGTGCCAAAGAAGGATGGCAGCACTAGGTTCTGTGTGGACTACAGGAAATTAAATAGCCACACAGAGTCAGATGCTTACCCAGTGCCTATTACAGATGAAGCCCTAGAGCAGCTGGGTGGGGCTAAGTATCTTACATCTATTGGCCTTACCAAGGGTTACTGGTAGGTGACCTTGACTCCCAGTGCTAAAGAGAAGTCAGCCTTTGTGACTCATTTTGACTTGTATGAGTTCACAAATATGTCCTTAGGGAGGAAAAATGCCCCAGCAACTTTCTAGAGGATGGTAGATCATATCCTAGCAGGAGCAGGAGGGTTTGGAATTGCTTACCTAGATGATATTGCCATTTACAGCCATTCCTGGCAAGAGCACCTTCAACATGTCAGGAAGGTGCTGGGCAGACTACAGAGGGCAGGGTTGACCATTAAGCCCAGCAAATGTCAGGTGGGTATGGCAGAGGTCTCCTACCTGGGACATAGAGTGGGGAGTGGTACGATCAGGCCAGAACCTGCCAAAGTAGAAGCCATTCAGGCATGGCCTGCACCTGTTACCAAAAAGCAGGTGAGGGCATTTTTAGGGACAGCAGGGTACTACAGAAAGTTTGTCCCCAGTTATAGTACCATAGCTGCTCCCCTCACAGACCTGACAAGGAAAAAATGGCCAGATAAGGTAGTATGGACCCCAGCATGTGAGCAGGCATTCCAGGAGCTTAAGGAAGCTTTGGGAGGACCCCCTGTGTTAGCCAGTCCAGATTACAGCAAATGATTTGTTGTGCAGGTGGATGCTTTGAATAATAGGGTGGGGGCTGTACGTAGCCAGCTTTCTTCAGAGGGAGAAGAGCACCAAGTGATTTATCTCAGTCATAGGCTCTAACCCAGGAAGGAATGCTCTGCAGCTGTAGAAAAGGAATATCTAGCCATAGTGTGGGCACTGCAGAAACTTCAGCCTTATGTGTATGGGAGAAAATTCACTGTAGTCATAGATCACAACCCCCTAACATGGTTACACAGAGCCAGCCAGCAAAATGTCAAGTTGCTAAGATGGAGCCCAGGTTTGCAACCATATATGTCAGTGCAGCACCGCAGTGGGATTAGCAATGCCAACGCAGATGGGTTCTCAAGACAGGGAATGGGGTAATATATACCCATATAGACCTAACCCTCTCAAGTGATGTTTCTCAAGGGTCACTTGAAAAACTAGCTTGAGTTCCCTAGGGGAGGAGATGCGTGAAGATAAGTGAAGGCTGCCAGTCTAGCCATATAGAATTTTGTAGATAATTCTGTCATTTGTAAATATTAATATAAGCCACATGCTTGTTCTCTTAAATGGGAAAATGGTGTTAAATGTGGAACTGCAAAAATATAATGACAGTGCACTCTGCTGTAACAAAGCTGATAAGTCAATTCTTTGATGTCAAAACTTGGAGCCGAGAGGTCTAGAAAAAGGCATTCTGCTTATCGTTTTGAGGCCAGAGTTAATGGCTATAATTTGCATGTATAATTTCTTTTATTGTTCTGGCTTCCGGACCAGCTGCAAGATCAAGGGCTATTAACCTCTGAGCATCTGTTAGCCTGGGAACCAGAAAGAAATAATGTAATCTGAAATGAATCAGTTGTACTGTGTTATCAATTTAAGGACAGAGAGAATGAGAGCATTTGAGCATTTGTCTTGAGAACATCCAACTCACCACTTTGCCTGTGTCTGTATGTAAGTAGGATTTTAGAACTGTGTTTTCTCTTAGATATAGCTAGGAAACAGGAAGATTAAACTAGTTTGTTTTTCTGTGATGGCAGAACTTTTCTACTGTATTATTTTAAGTATTTCTCTGTGATCTCTGAACTCTTGACTAGCACTGTGTAGTAAGAAGTATTGTCTTGTGTTTTTTTTTGTATTTATTATTAAATATTTATAAGCCTTTCAACTGTGGCTGTTTTGTGTAGAGATAATTTAAGCTCTAAGAGTACATTGCATGTATATAGTGATACTGTACCAAGTCACTCCAAATAAGTCTTGACTGTTCAGTCGCACTTACCATTTGGATAATAATATTGCACAGTATAATTGGGCACCCTTTCAAAAGGATCTTTGAGTAGCTGATAAATATTAGATGGGTGGTGGCAGTAATTTCTACTGTATAGTCTGGGTAAAGGGGGGGCACAGCTGGAGAACCTGTGCCAGCCTTCCCCAGGAGTGTCAGTGTGGTTGTATAAACTCTTATCTCAAAGTGTGTGTGTGTGTATGTCAGCTACTTGGGCAGGGACATGAAGCACTGGTTGGACAGACAGGGTGCTGGAGGTTTTAGCTTGCCCACTAGGCTGAGATCTAGACCCTATAGCTGTGCCAGTGGGGAGTCTTATTGGGGACCTGGAGAGAAAGGGAGAAACCAGCCCCAGACTGACTGAGATTTATGTGTGCTCTTAAGGAAATTGTACTTTACTGTGTGTGTATTTATTATACTTTCCCTATATGGACACCCCTCACTGGTGTTAGTGGTGAAGATTGAGGCTCCTTAATTGCTGGGCTAGTGCACGGGCGTCACAAGCCCTAATGAAGTTTATCATACATGGTGCATGACTAGTTTGCATCTTATTTTCCAGGGTGTACTCAAAGGGCTATACCTGACATTAATTCCTCCAGGAAATAGCCATTAAGGTTTGAAAACTCACAGGCCTTCAGTTTTGACCCTTTTAGTTCTCAATATATGTGCTTCCACTGCATGATGTCATTCAAAGCTGGAATTTGTGGTATCAGTGTTACTCAGGTGACACTCAGATCTACCTCTCCTTCCCTTAGACTTGTGTCTTCCCTGAACATGTTATAAGACAAGAGGTAGTCATTTCAAAGTAAATCCATACAAGACAGAGGCAATATCCAGTCATGCAACCCGTGGACTTTCCACTGTTCTTCATCTGTCCCCTATTAGAAATGATCTATGCTTGTAATAAGCTGGAATTTATCCCTTGAGATCAATATCTGTGCTTTGTTCTGGATAACTGGCTGCCACAAATAAACCATGTGGCAGTCATTGTAAATTATATCTCTATCATCTTAGCAGCATTGTCAAAATAAACCTTTGATTCCAAAAGAGGACTTGCTTGTGGTCATTTATGCATTAGTCATGTCACATTTTGATTACTTTAATAGCCTTTACATCGGGATGTAAACCAAAGGGTAAAAAGGTCGTGTAGACAAACCATTCAGTAAAAACTTAAGAAAAACTCAGCCAAGCTAGAATCATCACTGTGTAATATCTCCTGCAGTGGAGGTCCACTGGATATATGCAAACAACCCCTTAAGGGCATACTGTATTCAGCTACATGGCTTCTGATTTATGCATGGGTACATACATTAATACAGAAGTTCCACCAGAGAGGATTACTCCTGAATTTGCCATTGTATTTAGGGCAGATGGGTGCTGACTTTTCTAGGCAGCAGTTTAGGTGCTGATCAAATTCAGAAGGGAATGTGGCAGCTCTCTCAGTCAAGTCCATTTGTAACTGATTGTGGGGAATTTTTCTTTAGTAGTTTACAGGCTTTAGCAGGTTTATTCTTCAGGTGCCTAAAGACAAACGTGGTTGTTGGTGCTGGGTGGCAACCCTAGGTCTTACAGGAAAGATGACTGATTTATTGTCAGATTTATCATACCATACATTTCATAAAATTTACTGTCTTGCCTGTTATACTTTGCACTGTAGCTGGAACAGTTAAAAACCTCTCTAAAATGTATTTATTTCACAAAATTTATTTTTCATCTGAACCATTTTAGCACATTTTAGTGTTGATATATTACATAGCATGTATTTATAAGGTTTACTTTATGTCATAGTGTATACATTGAACTGCAGGACAGTATTTGTTTGTTTGTTGTAAGAATAATACCTTGTTTCAAATCTGTGTTTATGATTAGTTTTAGTCTGTAAGCCTAAGTGTAAGCTTGATAATAAATTTGACTTGATTTGATTTGAAAATACAGATAAACAAGAAATGTGTTGGGTGGGGGCCACTGACTCTGTGGTATAGAGGGATGAAGCCCTGACCATGATCCAGGCAGCCCAAGTTCAAGTTGTGTCATGGCACTGGAACAGTTGAGTGAGTGGGATGGGAGTGAGCACCACGACTGGCTTCCCAGTTCTGAGGGTACATAGTGGTGGTTCCAAGTCTGGCTTTCTGGCTATGGTCCAGTGCAAGCAGAGGCTTTCCCAAAAGCCACTAACTGGTAGACATAGACTTGAAATCTTAAGAAGGTGATGGTAGCCTTCAGGGTGCACATGTGCGTGACAGTATTCACATTTTGTGGGAGGGAACTGGATTCTCAGCAGTGATGCAGTGCCTACATAACAATGAAAGGGAGGAACTGGGCCATTATAGTCGGGTAGTGGAAAAAATGCCTCTTCCACTTTCAACAAAATGCTTCACTTTACTGATTGTAGTCAGTGTTTGCCTGCCGAGGGTAGATGGACATGTCTCCCTTTGAGGTCCTGCTCTGGGGTGGGGGGTTAAGCCAAAATCATTCAGTAGGTGGGACCGAGCACCCTCAGTCATGTTCAGATTGAAAGGATTGTTCTCCTTTGGGCCGTAGACCAGGGTTAAGCCAGATGCATTTGGCCAAGGTAGCAAGGTGGATATCTTGCTACAACAGGAGCAAAGATCAGGAGGCAGCAAAGCGTTCTGTTAGCTACTTGGGTGATGCCCCCCTCTGGAGAGTTTTTGCCCTAAGTCTATATGAAATTCCAGGGAAAAAATGAATGGGCATGTTTGATTGGATGATACATGATAGTAGGCACAGGGACAAAAAACATGTGGGAATCTAGTACTGGATATGTATAATAACTTGTACTCCACAACTTGGACACAATGTTTTGGAGTCATGAAATATGTTACATAGTACTGCAGTTCATTATATACATCTTAAACTAGATTACCCCCCCCCCCCCAGGCAAACACACATATTCCATTTAGTTGTCTATTTTTCATTTTGATCTTATTACTGATTTGTTTTAGTTTTGTAAGAACATAATGTACACAAGGAGAAACAAGTGCAAAATATGGGTACTGTTTATTTTGTTTCCATTTTTCAGAAAATACAAGGCATATGCACAAATATTAACATTTTAAAGACATCTACACCATGAACAACTTTTGAACACAAAGCACTTTGCCATTAAGTTTTCTGCTGAAGTTATTCAGAATTGCTTAATAAATGTAGCACATTGTTTTGTGTCACATTTTGCTCATCGACAAAAGCATAAATATTTCATAAAAAAGCATGAATTTTTAGGGATTTCTTGGCTGAACAACTTTTACGTTCATGTTTCCATATTATTTCCTTTTGTTATAAAAGTTATTCACCATTGTTAAACATGGGAAAATGTATCTATTTTTTGTTCTTTGTTTTTCTTTGCAAAATGCCAACACAGAAAAGGTTTATTGCATAAATCAGTCATTTTGTAGTGTGTAGTGAATGATATGGAGTTTTGAGTACAAATGTATCTTCTTTAGTATTTATGTAATCAGATTTTGAGTATTTTGAGAACCACTGGAGTAAGTAAAAATATACTGAGCAATATTACAGTAAATGCAAATATTAAAATGGCTTCTCCAAAAATGATGATTTTAGTCAAATGATGATTAATTAATGATGCCAGTATAGTGGTAAGAAAATATTTGCACTCTGGCTCAGGCACATATTTTATCACCCCTTTTATCTTTTTATATTGTTAGGATAATTTCATTTTTGTGAACTTTGGGTGATAGCAAGGTGTCCATATTACAAAATATCTTGTTTTTCAAAACTCTTATCAACATCATTAAAACGTAATCGAGATGCCTAGATCTTCAGTGTGAGCAGCTGACATTAGAGCACTGGGACCAGACTGCTTTAAGGCATTATTCTGCATTTATAAGCTATTGTAAATAAATCACCGCAACATGATATGCTTAGTTTATGGTGGAATCTGTGCCACCAAAGTAGGCCTTTAAGTCAACTACAATCTATCTTGTACATTTACTGGTGATATTACCAGATAGACCAATCACTTTCAACAAGTGCATGAGGCATTCAGTCACCTGCAAGATAAAGTTTCAATAGTCATTCCAGATTCCAGACAGCACAGATTGTTTTTCAACTACTGCCAAGGGGAGCAGTCAGCAAAAGATCATATACAAATATTACCTGGACCTAAACAACCTATGAAGTCTGTCAGGAACATTGACTTAAATCTGGATTCCCTTCCAACATGAGAGACCTCAGCAGATAAATAGTTTCTTTAGTGAAAAACAATAGAGAATCTGAATATCTTAAAATAAGAAATTTTATACTGTTATTGCCTGAAGATGCTATATGCTAATCAATGTACAGCCTGCAAGGCTAGTTTGTTTATATAGTTTTCTCACCCAAACATTAACGTTTGCTATATTTCTTTTTCCTGTTGATAATGTATTGTTGCCCCAGAGGTTGTTCTTGTATATAGCCCTTAACAAGTAATTCTACTGAGATGATCCCTAAGCAAATAATGGGTAGTGTGGGGACATCTATGGATGTTTATTTACTCCAAAACCTTGAAAGCTTTTTCTATGTAATGTACATAGCAAGGTGTAGCAGCCAAAAACTGATATAGCTAACTAATTTACTATGCCCATACTTATGAAACCAAGATTGAGTCAGAAACCTAAAAATGTAATTTCTTGGACAAATAGTGACATAACTACAATGGCTATAAGCACATTTTCAAGCATACCTCTCAACCTCTTAGCACAAAACATTGACAAACACTTTACACCATGCTACATGTGTTAAGTCCAAAATAGTGGGGGAAAGGCCTAAAATCAAGAACAGATTTTAAATATTACTCTTAAAAACTCAGAAACCTGCTAAAATAACAGATTTTGCATCATAATTTTCTGGAGGATATAAAGTCTGAAACTTAAATGTCGATCATTATTTAGTGGCTTTGGTCTTTAATGATTTGCAGAACCCACCAATTTTATGAGGAACAGACCAGATATTTTAGGTAAAAATCTGGACATTCTTTGAATTTCTGGACAGTTGAGAGGTATATTGTCATGAAACTAAATAGATGAGAAATATATATAGTGATGTTTGAAAACAAAATTGAGTTTACTAATGTCAACAAGCACTTTACATATCAACATTTTAACAATAGTGTTGTGTTCTAGAAATCCTGCTTTTAGTTAAATATATACTTTTAGCTTATCACAAAACCACAATATACAACCAAAGAACCACACATGGCTCCAGAGCCACAGGTTACAGACTCTGTCCTAAATGTTGAAAAACACTGTGCCTACCTGTTTACTTCTCTGGTAGTTTGGGTGACCGGAATGTAGTTTCTCATTTTTGCTATCATTGTGCAGGAGGACATCAATCTATTCTTTGTCTGACGGACATACTTGTTTCCGGAAAACTATT
This sequence comes from Protopterus annectens, assembly GCF_019279795.1. Classification (NCBI taxonomy): domain Eukaryota; kingdom Metazoa; phylum Chordata; order Ceratodontiformes; family Protopteridae; genus Protopterus; species Protopterus annectens. The sequence continues at coordinate 1,007,150,769 of NC_056747.1, read as the reverse complement.
GACCCAACAAATCAGTGGGGAAGAAACTTATTCTCTGAGATTGTTTTCCTGTTCCTGTTGGTGAGCTGCAAATTAATGCATGGATTAATTTTCCTGTTCCTATGATGAACTGCAAGTTAACTCACAGGTTAAATCACAGATTAGCCCAACATAATCATTTCAAATTCATTTAGGGTAGTTTCTTCTGCGGAAGTAATAATGTGTCTACCTTGTGATTATTGCACGTCATTCCATCTGAGTATTTCATATTTATCCCTTTCCATCTACTTTGTAAACAGCTTCTGAAATGAATGAGGCTGCTCACAAAAATGGACCAGTATACACTTCCAGACTACCAGATTTAAGAAATTTGGTAACTCCACATCTGTCTTGCTGTCACTTTTCTCAATGTAGTCTGATAAATGCAGTCAGCAATAAACTAGGAATGGAAATATTCAGGGTAATATAGAAAATTGCAAAACCCCAATTACATTCTTGTCACCTTAGTGTTCTCTGCATTCCAGTTCACTTCTTTAATTAGTAAATGTCAACATGACAAATATGTTACATTTTATAGTTTTATCTGTTTTTGAGGTTTGTCCCTAATACTAAGTACTAAGTTATTGTAACCTAAGTGTTTCTGTAGTGTCTATACAGGGTTAAAAGAAAACTTAATGTGCCAATGTAATGTATAGTTCTGTGTATATTTGTGTATATATATACACACATACACACACACACACACACACACACACACACACACACACATATATATATATATATATATATATATATATATATATATATAAACATAAATATTCAAATGTGTGTGTATATGTAACAATATCAAGACTTAATATTCACTTAACTTCCTGAAGCATTATCTTGAAATTTCTACTCCTAAAATAAACTGTTTGAGAACATGTAAACTGAATCAAGTAGCAAAACCAAGTATGACTATCATTTACTCATAATTTTTTGCCTGGTCACAATGAGATACAAGGTCTTATAGTTTCATGACAGTGTAGTACTGGACCACTTTATGTATTCACTGCAGAACCATATCTTGTCACCGTAGAAGATGCTGAGTTCTCGGATTCCAAGATGGCTGCCGACTAGACTAGTCCCTATTCTTTGAGCTCCTCACAGACTTGTAACATCTCTATTTTTTTTACAACTTTGTAATAATAATTTTCCTCAGTTTTTTTCATAAAAGGATTCTACAAATCTTTCTACATACATTTGGAATATTTTTATCTTCGGAAATTTTATTTTGGGACATATTTTACCTCAGAACAGTTTGTGGTGTTATCTGATTTGGTCACCTGCTGCTTCAGAATCTTCCTGGAACTTGTCACTCTGGTATCAGCATCTAATCTCTGGGCATGGCTACTAAATCTGACTCCATGGAGACTCAGTCCACGAAGGCCAAATTTTCTTCAGTGCACTCACCTGAAAAAGATACCACTTCCAAAAGATTGAGAACATCTAAAAATTCTCCTGAATCTGCCAAAGTAAGTAACAAAGACTTGAATGACTCAAACTTTTATTTAGATGAACTAAAGCTAGCATTAAAGCCTATACAAAGTGCTATTCAAAACTTCTCAGAACAATTTGCTGACTTTGGTAATACTTTAAAGCAAATAAATGACAGAATGAGTACTATTGAAAACAGTAATTCAGCTTTAGAGATAAAAATTGAGTCACTGGAAAGTGATCTAAAGTCTAAAGATAAAGCTATTTCTGAAATACAAACTAAATTGATAGACTTAGAAGCCAGGAGTCAGAAACAACATTATTATTCGTGGTTTGCCAGAATCTTTTGATAATAATAATCTGCTGTCTGTGTCTAAGAGTATCTTTGAGGCATTATTAAACTGTGAAGCATCCTCAAAAAATATAACTGTAGAGAGAGCACACAGAGCATTACGTGCAAGTCAAGATGCTTCTTCACCAAGGATAATATATACAAAGTTATTAAACTTCCAAGATGCTTTTCTAATTTTGCAAGCAGCTAAAAGTAAAAAACAGTTTGTATGGAAATCTCACAAATTGTCATTCTCACAGGATTTTCCTTCTCAAACAAAACTAAACAGACAAAAACTTTCTCCCTATTGTGCAGACTTGATAAAAAGAGGGATAAGATTTCGTATGTCTTATCCAAATACCTTGTCCTTTACATTTAATGAAAAAAGGTTTATGTGTTCTGATCCTAAGGGAGCAAAAGATGTTTTTTTTAAAGCATTTAAAAAGCTTCCGGATTCAGTCTCCTAATACTTCACTTATTTGTTGGGTACAAATGTGATGATTATATTTTTTTTCCTATAAATGATATGTTCCTACAGACAGTATGTGTAATTTACTGTTAAATCTATTCTTACTAAGGGTGTACACAGTGTTTATATATGCACAGTATATTCTTTTCCTTTCTTTTGAAAACAGGAAGAGATACTGTTTTTTATTGTGAACAAATATATTCCTTCAGGAATATAAACTCAGTTTCCAGCTTTTAAATAAGCCTTGTGGTTCCCTTATGCTTTGCGATGTAGTTTTCATGTTTTGTTTAGTTATAACAAGTTCAATGCTTTATTTCAACTACGAGCGTTTTGGAGGGAGATTTTAGAGACTCTCGAGGCTATATAGAGCGAAAATCTTCTGTTTTCTTCATCAGCTGTTGTTTCACTATGCCACGCACCTTCTATGAAGCTACGGAGTTCAGCAGTGACGTCATCACTCGCAGAAGACACTCGCAAGTTTCGTTTCAGATCAGGCTGTTGAAGGAAACGCTTGTTTGCTCATATACATTAAAATATGTGTTTTTTTTCTATTTCTTTTGTTCTATTTGGCATAAGGGCTTATATAATTGATCTATTCTTCAGTCAGAAAGCACACTTCGCTTTAATCAACTGCTGTCAGCTGGATACTTTCTCGTTTTAGTGAGGCTTTGCTTCTATGGAAGAAATGATGGAAAGTGTCTTCATGGGTTCAGATATAGCTCTGCTACATCTATTTTCAAGGTACAATTCCTATTTAATATACATAATAGCTTATTTTCAAGTCAATATGTACTGTTTTTCATATCAGGTATAATATTTTGTTCTTTTAAGTAAAAGTGTGCATAGTTTGAAGCAACATAAGGGTATTTTAGATAAACTGATTTTCACATCTGAATACTCAGATAATACGCTTAACAAATATACTCTGGGTCATATGTTGTAATAGAAACATGATATAAATGTATATATTTGTACAGTATAATAATTTTGTTTTCCTATTCAGATCTAAATGTTTTGTTTAAATAATTTTTTGTGTCCATACAGGAGAATTGTAGACTACATTTCTTGCTAGTTTAAAAATTAATTTGTTAAATTTATGTTTGTAAGTAAAGTATATGTATATGGACACACTCCTCCAAATGATTAACTTGTTACATTCCAGCACAAAAAACAAACAATGGAAATGCATGCTGAATTTGTTTTGTAGAATGTCTTCAGTGACAAATCCATACATGTTTGATTAAAATTCAGGTAAAATGCAACTGGCTAAATGCATGTAACATGAAACATGATACATAGAAACTACTGTGCAAGGTTCCACTAATTTTTCTTTACATTTTTTTTTTTTGGTTTCACCAATAGATGCTTATTAGTAAAGTGCGTTTGCTTATGATGTTAAAATATGGATGCAAACACATTTTTAAGGTGGTTAGTAGTCCAGCAGCTCTAAGCTTTTATTTTGCTGGCTAGGGAGGGAGACTTCTCACTTTTTACCTGTTTTAACTTTTAGTTGTTAACCATATTTTATATATTTATGCTGTGAGTTAGATTTTAATGTCATAGTTACTCATATATCACTATAGTGAAACATGATTTTTTACATAACTAAAACATTAATGTTAAATTTATCTTTCTTAGATTTTTTATATACGGTAATTTATATATAGTTGATTCATTTTAATATTTAGAATGTGATGCTGAGGAAATTCTTTAAATTGTTGTATATCTTACTCAAAATTGGAGCTCATATATTAAATACGTGAGTAGGGATTGAGTATGTTGGACATCTTGTATTTAGGTAGTTATGTAAATATGTTTGATATTATAATAATGTTTTCTTATTTAGTTAGGTTTTTATATAAAGTTTACTATGCTAATTTGATACAAATGTTTTTGGTAGTGTTAACCAATATCACTTACTTGATTCACTTATATTTTTCTTCTCTTGCAGGGGGTGGGTGGTTAGGCACCGGGGTACTTGGGAAGGAATATTACAGGATCTTTAAAATAATCTTTTGGGAGATATCAAGTTACATTAAAATAAGTAAAAGGAACTGAGGTATATAGTTATCAACACATCTAATCAAGCCTTAGATATATGTTATATATCTATTTTATTTAATTATATGACCTTAAATATTGACTCATGGAATGTGAGAGGGCTACAAAATAAAAATAAGAGATCCCTACTATTTCATCTTTTATTTAAATCACAGGCTAATATTTGCTTCCTACAAGAGACACACCTAAATAGAAGACTTTGATAAAGAAAAAGCAAGAAATGGATTAAAATGATAGTAGCAGCTGGTAATAGTACAAATTCAAGTGGGGTGGCCATTATAGTTAAAAATAATTTTCAGGGAACTATTTCTGATGTGAAATATGATGAGAATGGAAGATGGTGTTACATTATCTCCTGTTTCCATGATATTGATAAACCAATTATATTTTTTAATCTTTATGGCCCTTGTGAACAACAACATATCTTCTTTATACAAATTTATAATATTCTCTCCTCTTTTAAAGATCATTACTTTATTTTAGGGGGGGACTGGAATGCTATCATTAATCCTGACATTGACCGTACTAGTAAATCCTCCTCATTATAATTTCCAAGCATCCATCGCTTTGGAAGAAATAATAATGGACCTTAACCTCACAGACCCTATTTCTCATATAACACAGTATGACAGAAAAGAAAATTTCACATACTATTCAAAATGTTATAAGTCATGGTCAAGATTAGATTTTTTTCTTATTTCCAACTTCCTTACTAATAGGAAAATTAGTTACTCTCTTGAACCCAGATTTTTTTCTGATCACTCTAGAATATCTCTTGGAATTAGTTTGGCTTCAAATACATTAGATGCATCTTTATACAATAATTGGACACTGAATAATAATTTACTTTCAAATGAAAATACACATAAATTAATAACTGAAGCATTGAAAGAAACATATCTTAATCTAGTCAAATCAGATATTCCTTTAGATATACAATGGGCTGCATGTAAAGCAACCCTTAGAGGTATATTTATTAACAAAGCATCATATCTTAAAAAACAATATAGAAATAAAGAATTACAGTTAAAAACAAAAATTCAGAATTTGGAAAATCAATACAGAATATGTCCTAATTCCTCTACATATGATTTATTATTAAATTCCCAAAAAGAATTACTGCTTCTACACCAACATAATCTTACCATATCATAGCAAAGGCTCTTAGCTACATATTCTGAATGGGCACAGGTTCCTTCTAAAGTGCTAGCCAGAATAATTAAAGGTAATCAATCTCTTCCTAGAATTTCGTCAATAAAACATAACAACAAGTTCTATAATACTGATTCAGAAATTATGCAGCTTTTTACATCACTGTTCTCAGAGATATACTCAAAGGAAAACAATTATAGGAATAAACAACATATTGTGAATTTTGCGTCATCTATCAAATTTCCTAGGTTAAATGATCAACAAAAGAATACACTTTCTGCCCCGTTGACTATTAAAGAAATATCGGAAGCCATTAGCAGACTTAAGACTAGTAAATCTCCGGGACCTGATGGCTTTACACCCAAATTTTTTAAAACTTACTCATCTGAGCTTTCACCCCTTCTTTTTGAAATTTTTAATTACATAGTGATTAATGGTATATCTGACCTGTATTGGAACACCTCAAAAACCATTTAAATTTTGAAAAGGGACAAAGAAAAAAATGATCCTAATAATTATAGACCTATTTCTCTGATTAACATTGATATAAAAATTTTAGCTTCTTTACTTGCGTTTAGACTAAAAAACGTCTTACCATTCTTGATCTCTTCAGAACAGGCGGGTTTTATGTCACATAGACACTCATGGGATAATACCCTAACAATCGATTCTCTTATACACTTTGTTAAAAAAGATTCAAATCTAATGTATGCACTGATCCTGGATGCTGCTAAGGCTTTTGATAGGGTCAACTGGGATTTTCTTTTTTACATTATGTCTTGTTTTAATATACCATCTTCTTATATAGACTTTATTAGAATTTTATATAAAAATTCTTATACCTTTCTTTATATTAATAAGAAAGTATCTAAAAGTATAAAGATAATTAATGGTACAAAGCAAGGTTGCCCGCTATCTCCTTTTTTATTCAATTTATACGTAGAGCCTTTATTATTATATATAACACAAAATACCTTCCATAAGATTCCTAGAATTCTTAACACTAAAGTTTGTTTGTCGGCTTTTGCAGATGATCTTATAATATATTTTCAAACACCTTGCTCAGACTTTTCAAAACTAATTGGTTCCATTGAAGGATTCTCTGAGGTCTCAGGATATCAGATTAACACTCAAAAAACATATATTCTCCCCATAAACCCACTTGCTCACAAATCATATTTGTTTCCTGATCACACTTTCCAGATAGTTCAGAATTTTAAATATTTGGGGATTTTTATAAATCATAATGGTCTCTCCACATTTCAGAATAATTTAGCCAAAGTATGGTCGTCTATTATACTTGATCTAAATAGATGGAAATTGCTTAATTTATCACTTCTATCAAAAGCAGCAATAATAAAAATGAATATTCTCCCCAGACTGCTATTTCAATTTAATGCTGTGGATCAGTTGATTCCAAAATCTTTTTTCACAAAAATTAATAAAGTCCTGGCTAGTTTTTTATGGTTTCCCAAATCAGTGAGAATTTCTTACATTAAATTAATTTCTCCTAAAAATAAGGGAGGACTTGGTCTTCCGAACTTTCATCTTTATTACTTGATTATCTCGGCCAATAAATTATTATCTATTCTGAATATAAATACTGAGAAATACAATCAATACCCTATCTGGACAAAATTATGGTATCAACACATCTTAACTAAAAATATTAATCCATTAGCTCTTCCTTTTCTTTCTTTAGATGTCATGAAAAAATTAAAAATTCCTAATTCTTTAAAACAAAAAAATTTTGCTTTCCAAGAACTGTTAAAACTTGTCAACTTAGAAAATACATTTCAATTAATGCAACCTCTCCATCTCAATCCTAATATTAATTTAGATAATATTTCTTTTAATCTTTCAAACTTTCCCCTGATCAAAGATCTCACTGTTTGGGATTTGTTACAATACAAAAATGAAACTCTCACTAATATGCGCAAAATTCTTAAGGTTAATGTTAATTATTTAACCACCTTACGTCAAATAAGAGATATTGTCAATGTTAATTTTATATGCACTAAAGTAGATAACATAGATATTACTAATTATAAAGCGGTTATACAGGTACTTACACTCCCAAAGAAAATGTTATCTAAATCCTATAATCTTATTAATCAAATAATTCATAATACAATTTGTCTCTTTTCCAATTATTGGGACAAACATAATTCTCATATATCTATAAATCAGAAACTCTCAGCTATTAAAAATACACTAGAACACTCGCCCTTCAAAAAACTCTTTTATACCCAACTAATGATTAATAATAATGCATATTTTACTCCTTCTAAACTTAACAAATTTGACGCTAATAAATCGGCTTCATGTTCTTGTTGTTCTCATCCTAATGCAGATCTTCTACATATTTTTTGGTCTTGTTATCACTCACATAAACTTTGGACTTCCCTAAAAGTCCGTTTACAGAAAATGGGCTATCATAAATCCACCCTATCCTGGGAGACTGCATTACTACATATACCAAATATTTATCTCTCCAAATTGGATTCACAAGTACTAATATACATATGTTCACTTATAAAACTTTATATCACCCAAAATTGGCTAGATCGTACTAAACTGAATTGGAATAATTTTAAAATTCTAGCCTGTACATATATCAGTGCGCAGAAAATGATAGTGAAAAGTCCCAAGAAGTCGATACAAATCAACAAAGCTATAGAAAAGGTCTTACACATTATTAATAGTGTATAGTTGGCTACTCTCCTTTTGGGTTTCATGGACCTCAGTCTCCTTTATATCTATATACCTGCTTTATTTTAGATCTATATCTATTTTGATATATTTTTTTTGGTTAACATTAGTTTATGTTGTAGGTAGTTATTGTATGTTCTTAGACTGCATTGAGATATAAACATTTATCATACAAAGTTGTGTTATTATAAATATCTCCTAACGTTTCATTTTTTTTCCTCAATATGTATTTTAATGTTTGTTGTTGTTGTATTTTTATTTCAATGTCCTAAAAATTCAATAAAAAGTTTTTTGAAAAAAAAAAGAAGATGCTGAGCTCTGTATATTTCATATTTTACCATTTCATAGCTCAGTGATTTAACCACTGTGTTACATTCCCGTTTACTTGTTGATATACAGAGGTACAAGTGTGTAACACATATGTACAGTAAATGTCTCACTATCCAAATATCTGACTATACAGCATGGTATAAGTATCAATGCAAATCCAGAAATTGTCCCAGTTCCTGCATTCATCTTTTGTACATGTCAGAAGGTGCAGTTAGAGGAAGTTACACTGACCTTATCAGGCAATGCAGCTCCTATCTCTCCTCTCCTACTCATTACGTCCTACTCACTTCAGCTATTAACAGCACATTCACTGTTCCCACTAAGAAGCATGAGCTTTGTTGAAAGGCTGCAGCATATATGGCATGTGATATCTCTCTCCACGTCTTAGGACTTCCTGTAGACAACATCCCTACAACTAACACATAGTGCCTACATCAGAATGACATGATGAAAATGGCATCCCGTCTCATATTAGTCATAGGTTCATACATTAATACCATGCTGTTGATCCAGTAGGCCATTTGCAGCCTGTCCACATGGTGCCACATTGAAATTAACAAGACAGAGAATAATGCCCTCTACCATGAAATGAAGTATTTGTGGCTAGTTCATGGCCTTTCCATAAGGACTTCAGGGGCTAGACCATGGATGTACTTACAACTGCCCACTGATGTGTCCAAGTTATGCTTGAAAAAGGTCAGGGAGCTACCATACCTTACATTGAAGAAGTGTCTATTCCATAAAAAGAGGCATTCTTTGTATTAGATCTTTATCACCCCAGCAAGTCTTGTTTCTGTTATGGTGGACATTTGGCTCTCTTCAGTGGATGTTTAAGATGTTATTACTTTTGTAGATGTGTAGAGGCTTTCATAGGACCAGATCTTTCAAAGCTAAGTAGACAAGGCAAAAGGCTCTCTTAAGAGTCAGTAGGAAATGGAAAGGGGGTGTGACTTTAAGGAGGCCAGGGTAGCCCAAGGAGTACATTTCCTTCATTGTTTTAGTAAGGAAACATTGCAGTCTCTCAAACTGGGTAATATGTCTAGATATTACATACCAAAGGGAGGATTATACTCAATTACTGGCCTGACAAAGGAATACTAAAAAGGGATGATAAAGAATCAGGCTACTTTACTTTGGGGAGACAGGCTCTGTTTTTTTTTTTTAATTAATATCAGAGCAGAGTCAGCCAACCAGCAGTAGCAGCCATCTAGGTGAGCAGCAGTAAGAAGTCATCTGGCTGTGACCTAAGCAAAGAAGTCAGCAATTCAAAAGACAATGAGAAGAGCAAAAGAAGGCCGGGTACAGTGATTGCTTGAGTTATGCAGAGGCTCAACCCATAGTTTTGAGCAAATTGCTAAAATACCAAAGAAACAATTGTACCCTTTGATCTGCCTTTAAGTTTCACTGTTACCATAATGTGAAGTAATAATTTTAAAAATGATACAATAATTATGGCCAAAGTCAGAGTAGGAGAAATACATAATCATGTAGAAGGCCTGTAGTGTACAGCAAACCAGTACTAGTACAGATTGACAGGTAAAGTGCTTAAACAACCCTAAAGACCACACAGTGTGCAAAAAGCATTCATAACACAAGTTTCAAAATCAGCAGCCTCACTTTATTTCATTATGCACTGCTCCAAGATGTTTTTTTTTTTTTTTTTAGGAAATGTATATAGTTGCATTATTTAATAGTGTATTTGTTCGGGGGAGGGGGTTATAGTCCTGTGATATATATACTGCTTTTGTAGAAGAGTTAATTGGAGTTTAATGAGACCACCTCTTGCTTCTTAGGCAGTGCAAGAATATTTAGATTAAGATATTTCTACCTAGAATTTACTTTACAGAAATATTACTTGGTATAGAAGCCACTTGTCTGAAGTAATCAGTGCATGAACATGACAAATGTAGTATAATCTTCATACAGTTACTTATTAATGTAACTTTATTACATGCTCCCTGACAACAAACTTGCAAAAAGAAAATGTGCAAAAGTATGGGCTTTGCAATACAAACAGCAATTGATCATTTGGAAATCTACAGTGGGTATGAGTAATTATTTGACCCTTGTTACTTCTTATATACCGATTTATGAAGATGCTGGGAATAGAAGGCGTATGCTCAGCTTACTCAGTCATACATGGAAAATGAAAAATCCAGATTCTAAAGTTAGCCTTTAGAAAGGGAATTTAGTGTGCAGATGTAATCAAGGCTTTACGTAAGTGAAGACAATACTTCCCACAATGATCTGAAAATGCACCATGAAAGATTTACTGTCACTCATTGCATTCATGTGTCTCTCCATCATTTTGATAAAGAGATGCAGCTATATTCAGGTGTGTTATGTACATCATCTAAAACGTAGACAGTGGCTTTGCAGAAAAAAAAGCATAAGCGGGTCACAGGCACAGTTAGTACCATGCCATTCAGGGAAATAATGAATTAATGGGGAATGAGGAAAGACGTCAAGGCCGGAACCTGACTAGTGGCAATGTGGACCAATCTGCCCTGACAAGGCGTGCTGATCTCTCCTCACAGACGCTCGTTGTCCTCCTTACCATTTCCATGGGCTCTTCATTCAGTTCTGCATTCCTTTCATACTTTGAGTATGGCTTCTTTACTCAAACCTATTCACAAGTCTTGCAGAAGTATATAGAGCTCTTGCTTCTTGCCTCAATAACTGCTTCTCCCATGCACAATTCAGAATTCAAGAAATACAACCCTGATTCTCAGTCTGTCATAGACCAGCTGTCTCAAATGAATTTGAATTTGAGTTTACTCAACTGATCTACACATACACAGTAACAGATGTTTTAAATAGCCCATTCCTCCTAATCTGTTTGTTTGTTTACTTCCTAATGGTTAAATATGCCATCTACCCTTCTCACTCTAATTTCTGATTTCAGATGTATCAACCAACTACTACCTTATTTTTCAACCAACACCCATTTCTATTGTTAGTAAAAGAAAACATACATTCAAAGCCATATTGATACAGGGTGGGATATCCTGATCTGCATGTTCATAGGTTCATAGGTTAGTACTAGGTAAATTGCCTTTGCTGGCCATTTTAAGCCTAGGCAATTATCCCATTTGGTGCTTAAAGTGAACCTATCCCATTGAAATGTAACACTTTCTAAGAGCTTTACTTATGTATTATTCTAGTGATAATTACTAGATCAAAACATAAACATTTGGAGGGGACCCATGCATTGGGATAAAGCATTTAGGAGCTGCCTTTGTCCATTAATAGCACACCGGAAGAATTCTGGGATAAATTTCATATTTTTCATCCACTGGTCCAGTTATACTTGAATGTGGTCAGTGATGTGCTTTGTTTTATGTGGATTGGGAGTCTGCTCCACAGTAGTGGAGTTCTCTGAGACAGATGTCTGTCCCTCCAAACCATTCTGCTATTGCATTAGAAAAGATTTAGGTTCCCAGGCCAAGTATTTCTTATAACATATGATTTGCTTATGTGAAGTAAGTCCAGCAGTAAAGGATCCAGGGATGTCTTGTATGCTAGACACAGGGCATGTCTTATTAGTCTGTAATGGACCAAATATAATGTTAGGGCTTTACGGTGGTTCATGCAGGACACATTTTTTTAGCCCTTGTATCCTTTTTATAATGTATCTCTGTGTGTGTTCCAGTTGTTACATGCACATGGACAGATACATGCCAAATGGAGCATTATGCTAAATGATTGGCCCAATGAGGGCTGAATAAAGGGAGACAATGAAATCCCTGGATCTAGAAGCAGTCGCCTTTTTTATGAGTTATAAAATATAGATGAACTTCCTTACCACAATGGACACATACTGGTCAAAAGTTTGGTCATTGTTCACATAAGTTCACAAATCCCAAATTACTGGGTCAGCTCTCAGGGTCGTGTTGTCAATGTGGTAGTTACCCAGAAGACTCACCTTTTCAAAGGAGGTGATAATGCATTTTTTGGCATTTAGCTGTAGTCCATAAGTCTGGTACCAATTATTGTCTGGAACAAGTCTTCCTATAGGATGGCTGAGATTTTTAAGGATTTGATCACTGCTCCCAGCTTGCAGTCATCTACAAATGTAGTTATCCAGAATTTGTTTGCATTGGCTTTTACTTCTGAGAAGTAGATGCTAAACAGAAGATGTCCCAGCACTGAACCTTGGAGGACACCATTCACTGGTGAATGGTCTTTTTGTTGAGGTAGCTTCCCTTACTTCAACCTCCTGCATCATATCTGTGGGCATGTTGGCAATCTAATGGGTGATGAAGGGGTTTATTCCTAGTTTAAGCTTGTTTAGATATGTTCTTCTGTGCTTTAGTTGTAGATTAGTATCAGTAATTCATTTATTTTGAAATAAGGAGAGTACTGAATCCTTTCTTTGGTTAAAACTGGATTAAATTAATCTGAAATTAGTTTTGCAGATGCATGGTAGAACACCACTCAATGTATGTGTGTGTTTAATTGATTATAGTTAGCTTATGCATATAGCATGGTTAACTTTGATTTGCAGAGCTGTATTATTTTTTTTCTTGGCATTTATATATAGTGTGTATTGTTCCCCAAGAAGTGCTTTGCTTATAATTTACTTACCTAATTCTTGCTGCTAATCAGAGTATAAAAACTATGTAATTTCTAGGTACATTCACTTAGTATCTTACTAATGTATTGTTTTTTTGTAGTGTGTGTGTGTGTGTGTGTGTGTGTGTGTGTGTGTGTGTGTGTGTGTGTGTGTGTGTGTGTGTGAGAGAGAGAGAGAGAGAGAGATCTTGCCCAGACAACTGCAAAACTTTTCCATAACTCTCAACTGTCCCTGATTTTGTCTCGTTTTTGGCTGTTCCTCATAAAATTTGTGGCTTTTTCTCAACTTGTTGAGGATGGTGGTCACTGAAAAATGAGACATTTGAGTTTCTGACTTCACAGCCTTCATAAAATTCATGCTAATATAATACCTGTTGTTTTAACAACTTCCTAAGGCAATATTTACAATCTGTCCCAGATTTTAGACCTCTGTCTAATTATTTTTGGTTTTGTCCCTGATTCCTGTGGTAAGAGGGTGATAACTATGCAAATAGGGCATGTATCTAATCTCCTAATTAAAATTTGTGACCTTTTACCTTGCTGCAAGTCATAAGCCTGAGATAAAAAAGCCCAAAATGTAACTTTCAATTTATTTTACTTTGAGTTGTTTAGCTTACATTCTGTTGCAAGTAATATTTTCTCTACAGTTTTCTATTATTTTTTTTTATTAAAAGCTCCCTGCCCTGTTTCATATATGAAGCAGTTTTTACATGGCCAATAATCTATGTAAGCCCTGCTGTATTTATTAATATCTACTTGTTTTAATAATGACCATGGTTGAATGACTAACAGAGGTGATGAAGACTACTGTGGTAGAATTCAATCTCAACACAGGATAGTTATTTTTATTTTGTTTCAGGGAGCATACTTCCTAAATGGCAACTATTTACTTTAAATTGTTTACATTTGTAGAACCTATTTTATTTCGTGTCTCACAACTCTAACTTTGGATTTATTTCATGATTTGAGTCTGCCTGTGTATTAGTAGGGTTATAGCAATTTTATTTCATCAGATCAAGATTTTCATGAAACCTGTAGGATATCTGTGTATTTTATTTTTATGTAGGTTTGCTTTCTACTAGTCAGTTATTGGAAAGGCGTAATAAAATATGATTATTCTGCTTATATTTTGCACCATCTTGTCATCTTTGTTTTTTAAACTTTGTGATGCTGTATGTGTCTGAATGGTCATATCCCATAATATTATTGGACGTAAGAGAAATTATCTTATTATATATGTAAATTGCATGCAAATTAGCTGTCCAGATTTCTGGCCAGATGTACTGACTTTCAAGAGAGTTTGTCTAGATTGATGTCTGTAGGTTTAGAGCTATGTTTGTACTCCACAATGTGAGTGCTGCATCCCCATGTCCCTGATACTTATATATACCAATTCCAAGACTGCTGCATCTAGGACAATGGAGAAATCAAGCACCAATCACTCCTGGTAACCAAGTGCAGCAAAAGAAGGAAGCAAATGAAAATGTGGTGTCATAAAAAATCCACTTTACTCGAAATGAAAAACGACTAAAGAGTTTAGCATTTTTATACAAAAAATATGAATGCTTTCATCCCACCATACTCTATATAGGACTTCATCAAAACTAAAAATTCCTTCAGAGCACTCTTTTTATACAATTGATTAAACAGATAAATAGATCACATGATCCCACTTCATCCAAATGAAATTGTCTTCATAAATATTTAAAGTAATACCTTCTCAGACAAAAAAATATGATATATTTGTAAGTGGGGCAGGGGATAGGCAGAAGATCTGACTATATTAAAAAAAGCATGGTGTTCCACAACAATGCCTATTGTCCACGGACATATTTATTTCAGCAGAAATAGCTACAGACCAAAACAAATATTCTTAGCTTTGAAACTATTACTAAAACGCTGCTTTTATTTTGTTTCCATCCACTAGATAAGGAGTGTGTTGATACTAGTTTGAGAAGTGTCTATAAAGTTATATGATGCTGGTAGGGGTGACCCTTTCATGGACAACTGTGTTTATGATTCAGATCTACATGCTGTGCCCCTAATTACATTAAGGTAGTTTGGCTCTACCTCAGTAAGCATTCTGTAACTTTTGTCATGACCTGGCAATGCTTTTAGCATGCCACTGCTACCTTTCCCAACACTTTATCCTGTCCCATATTCCCTTTCTGTTTATCTGACCTAATATTCTTATTTTATG
This sequence comes from Protopterus annectens, assembly GCF_019279795.1. NCBI lineage: Eukaryota > Metazoa > Chordata > Ceratodontiformes > Protopteridae > Protopterus > Protopterus annectens. The sequence goes on along the minus strand of NC_056747.1, from coordinate 1,007,135,484 downwards.
TACCCATCCACAATTATCATGTATGGAAACATAAGTTTTGATGGCTGCTTGGGATTTCCTGGTCCACCTGTACAGAAATTACTTTTTATGGCACATGGGGACCACATTCCATAACTCCAAAGTTCCATTATTATGGCCACCATTTGCATAGCTACATATATGGGCAATTGTGATTCCATTGTTAATGCTATCATTTGAAAATGCTTTTATCAGCAATAAGTCATATTACTTCTGTTTTTCTCATATAATAATAAAAAAACAATGGATCTTTTAATTTAATATGTCTTTCTGGGTCAAAAACAAAGATAAGCATATAATCTTCATGTCTCAGAGTATAGCCTAACTCAATACTATGAAGATGTTGAGTCATGTGTACTAATATGTACTGTGATGAGGGAGAATACATGAAGACAGACATCTAGATTATAACATAAGTCAGTTCCCTGGTCTACAAATCAATCAAGCCTTTATAAAATGGGTTACAGGACTGATTAAGTTGGAAACACAGACTTTAGTAAACACTAACTGCTAAGTAAGCATGATCTAGCCTGGTCATTTCTGCTGATGGTGAGACAATGGTAATGCTATTTTACAATGCAGTTTGAAGCTACAGGTCATTTTACTAATAATGAAATTGACTTTTAGAAACAGGCGGCACAGTGGTTCAGCAGATAGTGTTGTTGCCACACAACAAGAGGTTCACCGATCCGATTCTCAGCTGGGGTGCCTTTTGTGCGGAGTCTGCATGTCCTCCCTGTGTTTGCATGGTTTTCCTCTGGGTGCTCTGCTTTCCACCCACATTTCAAAGCAATGCAGTAGGTAGACTGGACACTGTAAATTAGCCATAGGTGGGAGTATACACGACACTGCACAGGACTTATTGCAAATGGCATCACCCACACTGAACCGGAGGACATTGGCAACATTTTGGCTGACAGGTTCAGATCAAATTTCTACCCTCACTCCCCTCCTGATAGTCCAAAGGAAATACAACATACCACAATCCCCCCAACCATTAGTAGGGTACAGGTCATCAATGCATTTTCCAAGGCCAAAAACACTGCATCAATGGGCCCCAATAACATCCCAGGATGTTTAATAAATAGCATGAAACATGATTCCTCTGGTCCACTTGAATCAGTTTTCATCTGGAGACTATAGTCAGGTGTTGTGCCCAAGATGGAGATGGCACAGTCAATATCCTGCACAAAGGAGCTCCAACCACTGATCCAGGTAACTACAGGCTCATTAAGTCTTACCAGCCTCATATGTAAGGCCATGGAAAGAATAATCATGGACATGATAAATGAAAACATAGGTAACCTGCAAATGCTGGACCCATCACAGTTCAGCTTTGTTAAAGGAAGGTCATGTCTATTAAATCTGGTGTACTTTTTTGAGAGGGTCACCAAAGCACTGGATGAAGGTAGGCATTATAGACAAGTTCACTAATTTAGGTATAAACTCTTTTATCACCCACTCGATAGCCAGCTGGCTCACTGATAGGACCCAAGAGGTCAAAATAGGTGATGCCACTTCCACCAAGAGACCAGTCACTAGTGGAGTTACCCAGGGCTCCATACTGGGACGTCTTCTTTTTGGCATCAGTTTCTCTGAAATTGAAGTAAATGCTGAAGGGTTATGGCTGACTAAGTTTGCAGATGATTGCAAGTTGAGGGTTATCATTGACTCCCCCTGCAAACACTAGCATTCTTCAAGAAGGTCTATCTCAGACCAATAAATGGTGCCAAAGCCATGGTCTTAAACTCAATGCTAAGAAATCTAACTACTATTTATTTCAGCAGAAATAGCTGCAGATCAAAACAAATATTACTGGCTTTGAAACTCTTACTAAAACTGCTGCTTTTATTTTGTTTTCATCCACTAGGTAAGGAGTGTATTGGTGCTAGTCTGAGAAGTATATATAAAGTTAATGCATCCCTAAGAGTCGACCCCAGTGGCAAGGCATCTGGGTACACATGTAGACAGTAGCCTTAACTTTGACTGCCATGTGGCCACAATGGTGAGGAAATCTTTTTATGTTGCACAATTTATAAGTAAGGGCATGACATATAGGTCCAATGTGGCTATTATCCCACTGTACTCTGCCCTTATCAGACCAATCACAGAGTACAATTTTCCCTTTGGTATGTACCTGACCAGGCATATGCAGCAACTAGTGCAACCTCAGAGGTTCTTTATAAAAATAATACAAGGTGTAACAAACTGGACCTATGCAGAGCACATTAAAGCCCCTTCCCTCTACTCACGTCTCCTACAGATTGCTGTGGGGTGATCTATGCCTGGCTTACAAGGCATATGCAAACCCCACACTTATGAATCTTCTACATATTCATAAGTCAAAGAGTACCAGAAATACAAGGTCTAGGGAACTGAATTTTGTCTGTGACTTAAACAGAACATGCTGGAGAGACAGATATGTGTCCCAGAGACTGCTCCTGTTATGGAACAGGCTTCACATCCATGTGCAACTGAGTTCATCTATTACACAGTTTAAGTACAACTTAGACCAGTGGATGGGGAATAGGAAATTTACACAGTGGGCCTGGAACCCCATGTCCCTTATGGGCAGAGGTAGCTTAGAAATTCCTGGCTCTCAAAGTCCTATTTGGATACAGGACATCATTATTCTTTCGGGAAAACTTGGCAAGGCTTAGAAAGGCTCTCCAGGTCATTAGCCTAGTAACAATCTATCAATCTATGAATCTATGAGTGTGTTGTATGGAAGAACTGGAGTAAGGCTAGCCACCCAGTGGTGTGAAACTTGGCCTAGATGATTGTCACTGCTGAAGTGACAGCCCAACCCCATGTGCAAAAATGGGAGAAAGGGGTTATGAATGGATGGATTTGACTTTTTGAGTCCAAAAGACCTGTTAAGTCTTGAAAGACTGGGCCATGATCTTATGGTTTCCTTAGCCTAGCCATATGTTTCATAAATCTGTCACCTATGGGCCAGTGCCAAGTTATTTAGATTAGCAAGGAATTCTTTGTTGGCATTCCAGAGCCATATTCTATTTGCACAAGGATAAATCCTCAAAACAGGGAGTGTGGCTGTTGTGCTAAATGGTATTACACTACATACTCTCTGGTCAAAGTCCATTTAATGACCCTCCAAGCCCAAGACAGCATTAACCCAGTGCTAACACCATGAATACCTAATGAAAAAGCAGACATATCGTTGTCCCATGTCCTAAGTATTGGTGATGCCTTGCTGCAAGTTGACTGCCTTAAGTTTCTAGTTGTTAGCATAACAAGCATGTGCAGTGATGGGAATGGGCATTGCAGAGCAGTAGAAGAAAAGGCCAAATGGCTGTACCCAACCTTGCAAAAGTGTTATATGATGAGGCACCGTTCCAAAAATATATTATAGTACAGAGGTCTCATGGTTTTTACGGCCATCCCTTTCTGGAGCTTCTCCACAGCCTGAAGAATGATTCTTGTTATACAAGACTGCCTGATACCCCAGGATTTTTTCTGCACTCGAGTTTCCTTCAATAAGTTTCCAATATTATTATCAAAATTATTATTAAATGTACTATATGCAAGACATTAATCTAGAACAGGATAAATTTACAATTCAAATATATTGCAAACCCTTGGATAAAAAGTATTCCACTGTGCACTCTTATTTCATATCTCAGTTACATTTCTTAAAGTCTGCAGATAAAGTATCCTTCCATCCATCCTGTACCCCCTTTTCCCATATTTGCACATGGGGTTGGGGTGTCAGTTCAACAGTGGCAATCATCTTGAGCCAAGGTTTACACCACTGGGTGGCTATATTTTGTTCTAATTTATCTGAGTACTTAATGGGGAGTCCATACTTTTCTTATTCCCATAAAATAAAAAGGAATGCAGCTTCACAAAGGCAATTCCCACTATATTTCAGGAGTAACCTTTATATCTGGTCAAAGGTAGCTATAAATCAACTTATGTCACAGATGATATGTAGTTGTTATTCCTTACATAACCCTAAAACTAAATTAATTGCTAGAATGTCTGTCTATAGAGTACACATTTGTTCATTGGCAATTTTCTCACCCCTCTACAATGAAATTATCTTGCTTCAAAGAGTTTCTATTAAATATTTCATATTCATTGTGTGCTTGATCCACACAATAGCAGTTTGTTTGGGTAACTTACCACTACAGCTGTAGTCCACACATTCATAGATTAGTACTAAGCTAACTGCCCTCGTGAGCCATTTTAAGCCTAGCCAATTATCCCATGTGAGTCTCAAGCCCTGCACCTTGTGTTTGCAAGGCAAACACCTTAACCATTAGGCCACCCTTCATTCATGTGTTAATTTGTTTGTTCATTCTCTGATACCTGCTTTATCCTCTTCAGGGTTGCACATGTGCCATAGTCTATTCCAGAAAGCACTGGACATAAGGCAGACAAACAAATGTTTCTGGTTATTTAGAGTACCTGATAAAAATGAAATGCTGAGTCATAGTGGAGTGTTCTGGCTAATGTCATTTTTCAAATTAGGCTAAAACACAATCTTTACACAAGCTCAGGCACCATTTAGAATATCAGGCAGTTATAAAAGCAAGATACTTCTGCGGCAGTTTGAATGCACCCTTAGTTCATCATATCAGGAGCAAAGAAACAATACATGAAGTTTGTAAGATCAGTGAAATAGATTACTGTTCTCAGAAGTCCATTGTGTTTGGTGCTTTCTGGCTGCCCAGTAAACCTAATGAGATATAAAAAGCAGGTGTTTTAGATTTAATGGAATAGTACTGCAATGTTTTAAACAATATCAAAATAATATTATGGAAATGGATTTTGTAGGAGTCAAACTGAAAATAGTTTGCTGCATGTGCTATGGTTCTTTAGTGTTTGTTAGTCTGTTTTCTAGGCTGTAATTCCAAGTGAGTACATCTAATGTTTCTAGCTGTAAAACTTTGTTTAAGCAGAAAATAACTAAATGCTATGATACTAGACCACAATAGGGGAACTCCACCTCTGTTTAACCTTTCTGGCATATCTATTGTGAAAACATAGACTTTGAATCTGGAAAGAATAAAAAATATCTGTTTTGGGAACTCCCTCAGAGTTTGATATTTGTATGATATATTTTGTTCGTACTTTAGGAATATCCATTGTGGTAGGCTGACCTTTGTGCTACCGTGCCTTGGCTAGCTGTAGTAGCATGCCATCAATCAAGGGACAAAACCAATACCAAAGCAGTGCCTGCACTCCATGTTAAAAGCATCAAAAAATCCCGTATGACTAATATATCTGTATTCAGCTAAACTGTACAGATTTTTAAGGATGTTGGATATTGCTTGAAATATTCATTAATCTTTTCTATTCCCAAAATTTCCATGGCTGAATGCTAGAAAGTGTAGTAAAATTCCACTTCAGATTTAATTTATTCTCATTGTTCTTTTTTGTAAAATTACCTTTATCCTGATGTAGTGCCACAAAACATAATGGATAGATTGATGGAAGGACGTATGGATGAAAGCACATATGATCTGAATCATCATGCACGAAAGCTTACAGCTTGCTGTGGATGATATCATAAGTGGTGCACATATATCTCTAATCAAATGCAAAAACAGTAGTCGTGTGGGGTAACTAAGTGGTAAAGCAGGCATTAGCTAACAAAAGTCACATTATATGTGCATTACTGAGACTGTCAAACTTCCACGAGACTCACTATAAAAAAAATAAATTGCACCTTACTGTATTGCCAGTAACCTGAATTTGATTAGATTTCCCAGTACCAGACTGGCAGGTGGGAGTGGGGTTAAAGGGTCAGAATTTGTCATACCCTTAGTGTCCTCCAATATAGTGTGTCACCATCCTACCATGGTAGCACCAAGAGTGGTGACTGTCCTGGTACAAATGGTGATTCTAACTATAGGCAGAGTCTAGGTGATAGATCAAGTAACGGGGATGCCTAGCAACAGGATGATGACATGAGTGAAAAAATGCTTTGATATTAATAAAAAGATAAAAGAAGCTTAAATTAAAAAGAGGTAGAAAATGCTGTTCTGATATACTTCACAACAGATGAACCAGAAGAATGTTGCAAGAGTCCTTAGAGGTTCTAAGAATGGCTACACACAGTGGCATATTCAAAAATGTCTGTATTGTCCAGCTTTAAAGATGGAGAAGACAATGGGTATATCACAGTGATGCAGTAGTTAGTAGTGAGAAGGCAATGGGTATATCACAGTGATGCAGTAGTTAGTAGTGAGAAGGCAATGGGTATATCACAGTGATGCAGTAGTTAGTAGTGAGAAGGCAATGGGTATATCACAGTGATGCAGTAGTTAGTAGTGAGAAGGCAATGGGTATATCACAGTGATGCAGTAGTTAGTAGTGAGAAGGCAATGGGTATATCACAGTGATGCAGTAGTTAGTAGTGAGAAGGCAATGGGTATATCACAGTGATGCAGTAGTTAGTAGTGAGAAGGCAATGGGTATATCACAGTGATGCAGTAGTTAGTAGTGAGAAGGCAATGGGTATATCACAGTGATGCAGTAGTTAGTAGTGAGAAGGCAATGGGTATATCACAGTGATGCAGTAGTTAGTAGTGAGAAGGCAATGGGTATATCACAGTGATGCAGTAGTTAGTAGTGAGAAGGCAATGGGTATATCACAGTGATGCAGTAGTTAGTAGTGAGAAGGCAATGGGTATATCACAGTGATGCAGTAGTTAGTAGTGTTGCCTCATAGTGCTTAGTTCTACTGCATATTTCCTAGCTGGGTTGCCTTCCCTGTGGATGTTGCATGCTCTCCCTGTGTCTCAGAGACTATGGCTTCCTCCCATATACCAATGACATGGTAGGTGCTCCATATGACCCCTTAGGTGAATGTCTGACATGTGTTTCTGGATGTGCCATGAGTCATGCAATAGACTGCTATCCCTTCCAGGAATAGTTTCTTGCCTTATAACTATTGCTTACCAGGATAAGCTCTGTCTCAATGCAACGCTGAAAAGGATAAAGCAGATAGTAAAGATGCATGGATGGATGAATGGACACATAGATGGATACATGGATGGATGGATAGATGGATGGAGATTCAAAGGCGAATCACAGTAAAAAAATATTCATCCATCCGGCTTATAAGTTGCATCCAACTCTTGTAACAACCACGTGTCTGCCCTCAACCACCCAAAGAGTTTACTAGACAAGTTGGGGATGGAAGTAGATTGCCAGGCCTTTCTTCCATCTTACACCACATGCAACATGCATCCACACACACACACACACACACACACACACACACACACACACACACACACACACACACACACACACACACACACACACCACAATATGCATATACCTAGAGACAAATAGATTATCCAATCCACTTACTATATGTCTTTATGAAGGAAAAAAAACAGAATACCTGGAGAAAACAGACAGCAACACAGAGAGGACATGCAGACCCCATACAGAGTTTTTTGGATTACTCCCTTTGTCTTGTGCCAAGTGAGTGTCAGGATAGGCTCTGATCTCTTTTGCCTCTGAACTGGATTAAGTGAATAATCAGAGAATGACTGACTTAATTGGACAGCGCAGTGGTGCAGCAGTAGCATTATCACCTCACAGCAAGAGGTTCTCCGGTTCAATTCTTGGTTGGAGTGCCTTCTATGTGGAGTCTGTATGTCCTCCCTCCATTCATGTGGGTTTCCTCTGGGTGCTCCAGTTTCCTTTCATGTTTCAAAGACATGCACCTGGAGCATTTCTCCCCGGGCTTCCTCTGAAAATTGGCTTTGTTCCAAGTCAAACTTTCCCAGTACACAAATGTTAAATAAATAATTAATGAGTGATCAAATTAATACTTATACTGTGCAGGCAGCAGCACTCAGTATATAAAGGTATCTGAATAAAAAAAATATGCGTAATACATTATTTATTGACTGAGAACTCTAGTAAAATAGTTTAGAATGTAACAAGGAATGAATACTCATTCCTTGACTAGTGCCTGCCTGTGCATTTGTTGTCAGGCAAGGAAAAAGCATTAAGTATTACTTTTGATTCCTACTAATGTGGAAAATTCTCACAACATTGCATTGTATGGGAAGAATGAGGCTTCAGTTGAGGAGCAGCCAAAAACCTTTACAAATATATCTAAAATGACACAAATCACTGGAACATTTTTTTTCCTTAGTGATTAAAATGAAGAAGAAAACAGAACTTCTGGTAGTAAATCAAAGCCTTCATGTGAGAGGATATCACTAATAAAATATGCTGACACAATATTACTTCACATTTGTTTCCTTTTCATGCCAGCATTATTGGGGCTTCCCTGAAAGGCATCCTCTATTGCAGTAGAGCAATTTCTTTTTTTTTCAGACTCTCTCATTCTGAATCAAAGTGATGCTGCTAAGTAATTCCTAAGAATAACTGCAACACATTACTGCATCTAACGACTCAAGAAAAATACTGCAGTGGAAATGGTCCTAAAATCAATCATCGAGGTTCCAGCTGGATCATGAATGTATTTCATAACAGATAAAGAAAAGACAACAGAAACGTGACCTGTTGCACAAAATCAAATAAAGTCAGATAAAAATCAAAACATCTTAATCCTTCTTTTGTGGTTTGGATGTCCGGTCTTTAATTCACTGTATAAAGGTGAACTCCATTAAATGGTGTCTTCCTATCCCTGTATGGCTAAATATGTAGCCTAGCTGCATCAAACAACACATCACTGAGCCACTCTGTTAGTTGTGAGATGGAGTAATATTACAGCCACACTAAACTATCCACAGCTCATCTTTTCACACAGATTCCTTATAGCTTCATAACTCTCCTAAATTTTATGTTGACCCTGCTTGACAACTGAGATCATCGAGACTGGATATCTCGGAAGTTTCTGCTACAAAATAGGCAACTCAGGGCAGAAGCTTCCATATGGCTGTCACTATATTGTAGAAAGTAAAGCTAACCCAGATACCCAGTGCCTTCACAGTGAGGTAAAAGCATGTTTGCCAGCTTAACAGATACTTGCGCATAGATATCTCATAAACACAATGAAAATGAGGTAGAACTTGTCTTACTGTCACACACAAATGTTACTTTAGATGTCTGACAAAAGTACCACTACCATCTATAACATGCAAATAATGAATATAACTGGAAACAACAAAATATTATCACAGCTAGTTCTTCCTATCAAACAAATTACCAACAAAACCAATAAAATGTACCTAGGCCTCTGTGCAACAAGTTGTTTCACTTAAACCATTAGAAATAATAAAAAAATGTATAATTTATTTATTTAGTGCTTGTGTGCTTGTTTATCCTTCCACATCAAAACATTACATGCCTCATAGTACGTTACTGTCAATGAGGTTTCAGTTTTTTGCTGTATACACATACAGCATTTTAACTATGGAGGTTATTTCCCCATGGGTTTCCCAGAGAAAGGTTCTTTATCTAGAAGAATTCAACTGATTTTTGTTTTGTAATTTGTTTTATAAATCTTGTAAATTCTTCTAAAGCAAATTACAAAACTAAAATCGAATCCCTAGCCAAGGATAATCATAAGGCATTCTTTAACTACATTCGAAGTCTAAAAGGGACTGCCTAGCTATGTGTCGAACTGGTTGCAGATGGAATCACTCATACTACACCAGAAGATATCATCAACCTGCTAGCTGACAGATTCAGTACAAACTTCACCCCACCATCCCCACCTACCATGTCCCAAAGCATACCTGACACCAGCCCTCTGTCTAGTATCTCTAGAGAACAGGTCATCTCAGCGCTCGCCAAGGCCAAAGAAATGGCCTCAATTGGACCAGATAATATTCTAGATTGTTTACTAAACAATCTAAAACAAGATCTAGTGGACCCACTTGGCATTCTCTTTAATCATAGCTTGAGACCTGGCTGTGTTCCTGCAGAATGGAGAACAGAAACAGTAACCCCCTGCACAAAGAGGGGCCATCAGCTGACCCTGGGAACTACAGACTCATAAGTCTAACCAGTCTCATCTGCAAGGCCATGGAAATAATTATCATGAACCTTATCAACAAGGACATAGGCGACCTCCAAAAACTGGACCCAACCCAGTTTGGCTACGTTAAGGGTAGATCACACTTATTAATGCTGGTAGATGTCTTTGAGAATGCCACTAAAGCCATGGATGAAGGTAAGACAGTGCACACACCCTATCTCATCCTTGCCAAGGCTTTTGACACAATTCTCCATGCTGGCATCAGTGAGAAACTCTCCCAGATAGGGAATAACCCTTACATTACAAGAAGGGTAGTCAGTTGGCTCACCGACAGAACACACACTGTCAAAATAGGTGACTCCACCTCCACTAGTAGACCCCTCACCAATGGAGTACCACAGGGGTCTGTGCTGGGCCCCTTACTGTTTGGCATCTATTTCTCAGAAGTCCAGACCAAAGTAGATGGCCTTTGGCTCACCACATTCACTGATTATTGCAAACTGGGAGCAATCATTGAGTCACCCAGTGATGTCAACATATTATAGGAAGGATTAACACAAACAAATGATTGGTGCCAAAGCCATGGTCTAAAACTAAATGCAAAAAAATGCATTATTGACAAAATAGAATTTCCTACAAATTACAACATTGACAGCACCCCCCTGAGTTCCAACCCAGTAGTGCGAGACTTGGGAACATAGGTTGATAGCAATCTGAATTTTAACCACCATATATCCACAGTGGTAAGGAAAGCCTTCTACATAGTGCACCTGATAAGCAAGAACATAGCATCCAGATCAGGTGATGTTATAACTCCACTGTACTCATCAGACCACTAATAGAGTATAATGCACCCTTTCGTGTGTACCTTACCAGACACCTGCAGCAGCTGGAGAGACTTCAGAGGTTTCTCACTAAGAAAATACAGGGACTCTAAACTATGACCTACATGGACAGGCTGAAAACCCTATCACTTTAGTCTATATCTTATAGGCTGCTGACGGGTGACGTGTGCCTGGCCTATAGGGCAATCTCCAACCCTGCCCTAATGGAAATGCTACACATCTGCAAGTCAAATGGCACAAGAGTCACTCACTCTAGGGATCTCAACCTAGATTGTGACATTAACCGGATGTGGTGGAGAGAGATATGTCTCCCAGAGACTCCTACTTCTCTGGAATAGTTGTTATTCATGTAAAACAGAGCTCCTCACTGAATTGGATGAGAGACCACAAATTCACCCCTGGGGTGGCACCCATGTCCCTCATAGACAGGGTTAGTTGGTGTTGATCACAGACCTACTCTGTTCATAAATTCATTCTGCTAACTACTCAAAAAGAGCAAATGGGGATACTTGGGATTAACATGGCTAGGCTTGTAAAGGCTCTAGGGCCACTAGCTTAGTAATGTCCTAGGAACCTTTGAACCTATGATCAATAAAAATGAATATATAATTAAATAAACTAGAACATCCAATTATATGGCATCAGAAAACAGACAAAACGTAGTAGCCAAAGATACTAAGTCACATTGTGCCAGAATTCAACACTATAAAGCTTGTTTTAGATTTTTCAGAACCCTTAATATCTATTAAAGATGTAAATAATTACAAATGACTGCATTAAAGTAAACATATCAACTTGCATATATATAAAAGTACCTAAAACTTCCTAGCTAAAATCTGTCTCTGTTCTTGCTCAAAACCAGGATAACCTATATCCCTCAATGTGAACAAGTACCTTTTTATTCCTTATACCTCCTTACTCTCCCTTCTTCACTTACTCCCTTACTGCTATCTAATTCTCTTCCATTTCTCTCTAAATATACCATACGCCTGTTTTTCCATCACTTCATATTGCAGTTCCTGTTTGTATTACACTAACTTACCTAAAATTTCTCTAAATATTAAATGATTGTCATATACCTTGTATCAATTCTTAACCAATGTTTTTATGTTATGTCTAATTTGTTACAATTATTTAAGCTGCAGATGTTTTTGTTTTATTTTTGAAGATTGTAAAACTATTGTTCTTAAAATGTTTTATAATAATTTGGAACTTTTCTCCCCAGGCCTTCACTGAAAGTAGGCTTCTGCCCAGTCGGACTTTTTCGGTAATCAAATGTCAATCAATGTTGTTGTATCTTTCGGCTTTTCCCGGTTAGGGGTCGCCACAGTGGAACTCCGGTCCGCTAATGATTGGCAGTAGATTTTTACGTACCGAGTTGCCAGCCCTGACACACAACCTTCAACGAAGGTACGCCCATTCACCCATGTCTCCACACAGAAGACGCTTTAGCTGAGAAACTAACAGGACGTCTTACTGTGAGGTGACAATGCTACCGCAGCACCACCACCGCAGTCAATCAATAAATAATAAATAAACAGTCTGAAAAAAAGAACTACCATTGTCAGTTACCCTGACAAGTAGAATGTTCAGTATTATATGTGTAAAATGCAACAGATTTCATAGTGAGTAAGGCTTTTAGTCAGAAGCACTTAAGCAAAGCTATTACAAAAATCTGTTCATTTGGCAGTTTGGTCTTCTGTAGTCAGTGTTAATACTTCCTGTGTATCAGGGTTTGACTCCTCTCACCTGTATTTGCTTACTGTGTGACTCTAAGCAAATCTCTTAACCAGAAAGTGTTTTTGGGCAACTGAGGAATTTTACTAGGCTTCTTAATGTTCTCCTTGACAGCAAGCCTAGTAACTATGAATTTCAAGACAGAGTGTCTTGATAATAATGTATACCAGTCTTCAAAATTTTAAGTATAAAAACAAATCATGTCTAAAGATAAGGAAGCCAGTGACAATCCAGACAGATAATGTACTTTTGGATCAATATCAAAACATAAATAGCAAATACAGATATTGCAGAGTTATAACATATAACACACTTGAATGTTTATAAAATTCAGACCATAATGAAAGTCAGAGTCATATAAATGTGAGCAACATTTTAATACCAGTACTTTCTAGCATTACACTGGATGAAAATAAACATGCACATCATTTAAGAAATCACACCATATATTTGCTTGGAAGAAATGGCCCTAACCATGTATTTTTATGCCAATCAGACTGAATTATGTATCATATCAGAGCCATATCAGAAGTCAGTGCCATTCAGACCAATCAATGCCAACCAAGAATATTCAGATGTGTGCAAAGGGCAGAACTTGGAAGGAAGTCAAAACAGCCAGAGCATAACATAGCACCGCAATCCCTATAAATGCTCAACCAACACCAATGGCTGAAGGGACATACAACCAAACACTGACAGTCCCTTGTTACCATTCAGCCAGATACCAGTGGCTGAAAGGGATTTGCCTGAACCATTGACAAATTCTATTTTTTTCTGAGGTATAATAATGGGCTACTTGTCACATCATTCCTCCTGTATGTAATACAATTAAACTTGGTTCAAGTAATTATTCGGAATACTCTGTTAAATCTGACAGCAGGTGCCACCACTGCATTCCTCTCTTTCCCAGCCAATGAACCCACGTTTCTTCCTCATTAAAACCCAGGTTCTGCCCAGATTCACACAGTTTTCTGGATGTATGATATACGAAGGAAAGCCCCAGAATCCACACCTCTGACAACTGCTTTATGATACTTGCAAAAGAGAATGCTGATTAGTGATTATGATCTGGCATATCTTCTGTAAGCTTGTGATCTCCAAACCTAAGCACAGTACCTAAATTTCTGATGCCCCTTTGTGTGCGTATGTGATGCGGCTCCTATTCTGAAGGATTAACTTACTAATGCCAAGACCCAGCCTTGATATGGCTTTTTTCAAGAGTGCCCAGAATTGGTAACTAGATAAGGGAATGCATTCTCTGTAACACAAGAACAGTAATGCATCACCTGGTATTTCTTAAACCATCTTACTATATTTCACCCTCTGTTCTTTGGAGGCTTGAGCTTCTGCCACACTCCTTTTCCTAGCTGGTCCATTCTACTCTTCCTCAAATGAACCCCTAACCTGTCAGCCTCTAGCTTAACATTGCTGAGCTGTAGAACCCATGGAGGGTTGTCAGTCTTACTGCAGTGATCCAGAATGTGCCACAGAATTACATACTTCTCTCAGAACTCCCCATAACAGTGCACAATTACTCAGCCTGATGGGGTGAAGCATATCTGCTCTACTTACTTCCATTCTTTCCCAACATTGGTGCATCTTTCTAATTGCAAATGCTTATGTGGCGTGCTGCTACCCCCATACCCTTTGGTACCAACTAATTACTGCCACATGTGCACCAACACTGCATCTAGACATACTCAACTTTTTAAAACTAAAAATGTAACTTAATAGCTATGTTATAGGTACTGGCCATTTCACTTGCCACCCTGCATCAGCCCTTGTTAATATAAAATGGACAATATATTTCTTATACTGTACTCATACTTGGATGCAGTACTTTCTCTATCATGCCTCCATTTTTCATCAGGTCCCAAAGGTATTGTGGAATCCTGTAAGGCTTTTTCTCTGCTGGTGGCAGCAACTACCTGAAACTGTCCCACTAAAAATGAGAAAGTGAGTCAGCAATAGCATTCTCCCTCAGAATAAGCTGTGCTCTGAATGTTATGTTGTGCTGCCTGGATTTCACTGCAGATTGCATTCTCTCTCTCTCTCTCCTTCTTCTTCCCTCATCAGTTCTATTTTCAATTAACCTTTACTCTAAGCTTATTCTTTAACCCCGCTCTCATTCCCATCTGAAGCTTACACTCTAACGCCCCTTCTTTGTCCCTTTTTCCTTCCAATTCTACCCTGCTTTTTTTACTATAAATGTGTATACCCACGCACACATATTTTTTTTTGCTTTTGAAACATTTGACTGCAACAATTATGTTAACCTCCATGTAAATGCAGTTTCCTGTATTCATGTGTTATATTTTTACCTCCATGTACAGTTTCCTTTATTCATGTATTTTACATGTTAATGCCTTGATATAGATTTTTTTGGTTTTGTTAATACATAACCCAGACTGAGCCTGCCATTTGTCATGTGTGATCAGTGTTCTACCCTGGTAAACAGATATAAGCAAAATACAATAAAATAAATAATACCCTGAAACTTCTTTACTTGCCCTGTGTTGCTAGTCCCACCCCCACCCCACATGTGCTTACATGGCTAGCTGACTGCTCTCGTATTGTTCTGCAAAACATAATGTGCTTTTCTTGCTACTCTCACCCCAGTGTGTACTGCCCCAGCTCGATAGGTGTCAGACTGTACTTATTACCATTCCTTAAATCAGATCTCTGTAAACCATTTCCCATTCAAATACCTCTCAAAAACTGATGCCCCCTGTTGTACCTGTAAACTGTTGAATCAGTAATTCTGCATCTCAAATGGCATAGTAATCCGTGTTATCTTGTTCATAATGTAACACTGTGTGCCATTAATATATGATCTACTGTACTTACTCTCTGAAACTTTTTAACTCTTCTCAGCTTCTGCAGGACACTGAATAACCAACTGTACTGAAGAGTGAAGCAACACTCCCCTCGTCACCACTCCATTTTGCTACTTGAACTGCCTTTATTATCAACTACTCAGGGTTAAACTCAGTTAAGGGGCTTCACTGTGAAACTGTGTAAAGAGTAATGCTGGCATATTGGGATATCAATATTCAGTTTAACCTTTCAAGGCACTGCTGCAAACCCTAAGTTAGACTTGTTACTCTTTCAGTGCATTACTATTAATCATGTGACCACTGAGTAAGCACCAGACGTACCATACTCATATATGTGGTGTCGTCTGCCAGTAAGTACCAGGATATTCCCAAACCTGTGGTATGTTTCTTACTCTGGAAGTTCACCTTTATTTATCGATTTCTCTTCCCAGCATATATAGGCCCAGCAAACCCATTTCCTTCCAGGGAGTATATCCAGCTTCAGGAATAAATATGTCTGTGCCTGCCAAACAGGCTTCTTTTAATTGTAGTTTATAACTCAGCCTAAACCCTTCCAATCCTTTATCCTGTTATCCAGTTTATTCCATAATCTGATCTTACTGTCCGCCTACTAAAGATAAATGGCAAAATGTAATGCTCCTGGATCATCTTTTTGCATGCAACCCAATAAAATATGCGAATAATGCATGATGAGGTGCACCTATGTCCTTAAACTAAATATTTCATCTTGTTTCAACCAGCAAATCCCCCCCCCCCCACTGACCATTGCTGGGCATCAGCCTATATCTGCATCAGTTACCTCACCAAACTATACTGCAAAAGCTGCTTACTGCCATATCAAGCCTTCATCAATACCCATTTGCCTACTTTCTCTACCCTTGTTTAGGTCTGATGAAATATTATGAATCTGGCCTTCACCAACTATGATAATACTTTCAGAGGCAATAAAAGTGTTATTAAAACAGTCTCATAATCTGTGATCCCACCAAGAAAATAATGGCCATATGAATTGGGGAAATAAGCTCTAGTGGTTTTAATTCAAACTGCTACCCTGCATTTCTCTTAATTATCAAACTATAAGCAGAAAGTAATTTTATGTTTGCATTCCCTTCTGAAGGTCTCTCTGGTGTATTGCAGTACTGTGTAAGTTTCAGAAGTATAAAATGTATCCTTGATTTGCTGCAGCTTGCTAAAAAACAGGAATTATTATTATTATTAAAACTGCAGTGGTGGTGCTGCGGTAGCGTTGTCGCCTCACAGTAAGATGTTGTCTTGTTCGATTCTCAGCTAGAGCGTCTTCTGTGTGGAAACATGGGTGTACCTTTGTTGAAGGTTGTGTGTCAGGGCTGGCAACTCGGCATGTAAAAATCTACTGCCAATCATTAGTGGACCGGAGTTCTGCTGTGGCGACCCCTAACCGGGAAAAGCCAAAAGATGCAACAACTACTTCAGATACCATTCTGAATGAGAGCTCGGTCCCCATTTGCTGATTTGCAAAATCTGCCTTTGTATCCAGTAGCTTTTGTAAGATATTACTTTATTTCTGTAATTATTAAATCAAGGGTCTATTTCAATTCTTAATTCAACCTTTTGTAATTAGGTAAACTGGAAATGAAACAACTGTACCACAAGCTACACGGCTCTTAGTAAAAACCTCTGTTGTTACACAGCCACCATCTTAGCTATTTCTGCCATGTGTTCCTGAACAAAGAATTTCCATAAAGGTTACCTAAAACTTGGGTGTACCCACACAACATTTAGTTAAGCATTTCTAAACAATAACACCCATATATTCATTTAGTATCTGTAACTGGCTGGTAAATTCCATAATACCCAGCTTAGGTTTATCATAGCAACCTGTCTTGCTCATTTGTTGAAAAGAGGCCTTGCCTTATATTCTTCATCTGCTTATCCATCTACTTTGATACAACCCCCCTTTCTCATCCTAACAAACTTCCTGACCCCTTCCTTCCACCCAATCCCATGCATGCTATTTTCCCCAAGACAATATAGCTATGTCTAGGATTCCTTGACACACTCTCAGTACAAAAGTCCCCATAGCATACTTTTCTTCAGACAGCAACATCTTTAGTGTCACTGGTGGCCAAGTACCTTTCCAATGTTAATGCTCAAGTCAGCCAGGCCACTAACAGTTTAGGGGTTTAGAGAAAGTGGTTAAACCTGGGTTTATCATTCTTGGCTGGTAAAACTATGCTGTATGCATAACCTATATTTTCCTCAGACTGTACAGGATACATGGGGCACTGCTGTCAGACAGCACAATGAGATTCAGCTCTTCCTGCTGGCCTCCAATATGTTTGCCTACTTTGCCCTGATCACAGTATCACTTTAGCTACATTGCCTTCAGACTATTGCTGACAGGCCCCATGGTGATGAATCCTTCTGCCACAACTAAGATGGCATGGCAGGCTTTCATTTGTTTAGCCACTCTTCCCTGCTAGCCACTCTGATGTCCAGTCTTACTTATAAATGTGTGTTATTTATAGAACAGAGAAGGATAGTATCTCTATAACAACAGGCTGACTTCACATGAACAAAATTGTGACAAAAACAGGTAGAAAAACTCCATACTTGATACATCAGAGCTTATATCGCTTTATAAATCTTTAGCAAAAGCTATAGTGATCAAATGAAAGCTTAAGAGTAATAAAAATAAAAGGTACATTTTAATGTAAGCATCCCTAAAAAAGCAAATGTCAATATGATAACATGGACAGAGAAACAAGCTGGGCACATGACAAGGGGATTATGTATTCCCTTACAAAAGAGGAAGGTGCATGAGAAAAATTAAAAACTACCATGTACGTTATAGGATTTTATAATTAAAAATGATAAAGATAAGAAATGCTTCTTAGGAGATGAATGAGAACAACATAGTAAGGAAAATATCACGCCTAGGCACAGTGTTATTTGTGCATCTCTTTACAAGCAGCCTTATTTATTATTTAGTGGATGTTAAGTGCATTGTGTAATGTATGTACCAAGTGAACATGTGCATTGTGGGTGTGTGTTGCTCTGAAGTGGACCTTTGAGTTCAAGCAGCAGTAGGTGAAGTTGTCAAATGTAGCATATATAGCATCTGTAAGTATTTATATTAATGAATACATTGATTTATTTTATCAAGGAGACATGCAACAAACTGGCAGCAAAACCAGACCAATTGTGCAAAGGCAACTCTGGCAGAAAAACATTAATTCAAAAAATAAAGAAATGAAAGGAGCTTGTGATGCAGATTTTAGAAAAATCCCTGCTGACTAAGATGACAACTGATAACCGAATGCATAATCCTTCATCAGGAAAAATAAACATAAGTCATGAGTGTGCATACTAAAAACAAGTTTATGTTGGTTGCATGGGAAAATTATTTATACTAAATAACATTTGGATGGGGAATGCTTATGAAACCAAGTGATGGCTGAGCTCACATAACCCTGACACTCCATTTATTTATTTAATTTTGGGGATTGGTTTTGTTTGTTTGTTTGTTTAATAATTAAGTACTGGATCTAGTTCAAGGATCATTTTCAGTCAGAACTTGGGCCAGAAGGAAAATCAGCAACTGCATACAGAAAATTGTAGATGTGTTTATACAGTGCAACATTTCTTTATACCATGAAATACAATAAAGAGTGATGTACAGCAAGTATATGAAAAGGAAGATAAGAAAGGCAAGCCAACACAGAAAGAACATCAGCAGAATATTTGTGCACAGCATAATTAAATATATTTAAGACCCGAATTAGGCAGAATAAAATGAACAGATTAATATACAGGAAGCATGCTGAAACAGAGACAAATAGAATTATACACAAAAAGAACACTAATTTGTAACTAGTTAAAATTGAAATATATACCGGAAGAACAGACCAACAAACTCTGTTAAAGGAATTGCTAGAGTTGCAGTGCTAATAAGAATTTACTCATGTACAGGATTATGTTTTTATTTTAAAGATGCAAATATGACTTTTACAAGAGTAATAAAATCAACAAGTAAGGCTAGACCTGTCAATTCAAGCTGAGCGTGATTAGAGAAGGAGTCTGATACCTGCTTAACATTATCCTTATAGCGGTTACATTTAACGGTAGATGGTAAATCTTCAGCAGGAATGGACTTAATACCTTTTCTGCACTTCTGATACAGGCACACAGATGATTCCAGGTAGCAAATGTGACTTCTTGTTGAAGGCCTTCTCATATACAACTAGGCCAAAATGATAGTTTCAGAGGCATAATTCTTTGATACTCTGACCTCAGGGATAAAAATATGTAACATTTTAATATAGTCATCATAGGAGAACAATTCTGAAGAGGTAGAAATGTAAATTCTAATTTTAAGGCCAACATAGTGTCTCTTGCCCTCACTGGTAGCCAGTTAACTTTCTGTATAGAAATGCAGTAGTGGTCTGTGGTGACACAAAGTGATATAAACTTATATTTTTTATTGACTGGTTTGTGGTAAATTAGTATTGTAAGATACGTTAAGTGCTGCTATAAGTTTTTTTTCTTTTCCCTAGCTCAGTTCCCTTCTTCCTGACCACGGTCATTCCTCCCCCATTTGTTTTCATGCCCATTTATTCCCTAGAAATGCAGAGCTCCTAGATCCATTAGGGTGAGAGCTGTCAAGAGTATCAATCATTCGGGCAGACATTAGGGAGTTTCTGGTTTTATTAACATTCCGGCAATGAAAGCACTCATGTAAGTCCCTGACCCCACCCCTAGGAAGAGATCAGGCTTCCTGCATAGCTATGGGAACTTGAATTGCCCCCCTCCTGCAAGTGGAAGTTCTTGTGAACTAATTAATATGTGCTACCAACAGGCAGTAGCTTGGTGACCTGTAAGTCCACCTCCAGGACACTCACTGCAATGCTACCCCTACTCTAAGGGATTGTGGCTGTACTTGTCTTGCTCTTATCTGCAACCCCCCCCCCCCCCGAATGGCCACACCTACACTCACCTGCTAGCTACATCATGCACTAGAGGCACTTATCAGTCTCAGATAGTCTGCACCATAATCTGGAGTTTATCCCTCTATGCCATCGGTGCTAAGAGCAGGAGATGTTTGAGTACTGGGATCCATGCTGCAATAGCATTTGCAATATATTGAAAATAGCTGCGGGTGAAATTCAGGCCAGCTAGCGAAATTTCCAGGGCTTTGGACATTCCCCACAAAGACTGGTCTCTACCTCACACCCACAATTCATACTACTGCGGTGGTGGTGCTGTGGTAGCGCTGTCGCCTCACAGTAAGACGTTGTTCTGTTCGATTCTCAGCTAGAGCATCTTCTCTGTGGAGACATGCGTGAATGGGCATACCTTCGTTGAAGGTTGTGCATCAGGGCTGGCAAGTCGGCATGTAAAAATCTACTGCCAATCATTAGTGGACCAGAGTTCAGCTGTGGCGACCCCTAACCGGGAAAAGCCGAAAGACACAACAACTGGGCAGAAAAAAAGAGAGCAGCTATCAGTTATCTTTTTTTTTTTTTTTTTCAGTGATATCCTAAATAGGCTAGATAAGTATGGCAATTGTATATGCCAATACATTGTTCAATCACAGCCACTCTGGGCAATCAGTAATTCCCCTGAATTGCACACCCCTATTATAGCAGAAAAGATAGTACTGAGGTAGGGATTTCCCTCACATCCTTCCTGCTGATCAGTCATGTCTCTTTCTATCTCATCCTCCTTATTTTTTTTTGGGGGGTGAGGAGGGAGAGAGGC
The DNA here is from genome assembly GCF_019279795.1 of Protopterus annectens. Lineage (NCBI taxonomy): Eukaryota > Metazoa > Chordata > Ceratodontiformes > Protopteridae > Protopterus > Protopterus annectens. Next base: position 1,007,114,368 of record NC_056747.1, on the reverse strand, counting down.
ATAGACTAGTGCAAGACTAAGCCCAGTACTGAAATATCTGCTGTTGAACCTTTAAAATGATTGACAGCTTAAAGGCTGTCATTAAATGATCAAGATCATGATCAATTATTAGTCAGCTTGTAAATTGTATAGCTGTCAAGAGGTAGTTAATTACTGTGATGTCTGAGAATAAATATGTCACTGTTTTATGAATTAGAATTTAGCATATACCTGCATCTGATTAACTATAAATTGTGATTGCAAAACACAGCAAGCAGCAAAGGCAAGCACGCACTCCAGTAAACGCCAGTACTCACTTCATTGTAAAATAAAACAAAGATTCTTTATTGTGCACACTCGGTAAGCGCTTTCACTGCTCGCTTCATCAGACCATCAAAAGCACATATCCCTGGTCACTCCTTATATAATATCAGAATCAATCAACCAATTAACTGACAGTCTTTCTAAAAGCAACATTCCCACATTAACTACACTCTAAGTATAATGGAAGATGGTGTAGGCATAAAGGGACACAAATATATAAACTTGAAACCTATGACATACAAACTGTCTAAAGCTAATAAAATTGTAAAAAATTGTAAAAAAATTGTAAAAAACTATAAACTATAACAAAACAAATAAAGACATGTTGAACAACAAAATCTGTTATAGAGACCTTCTTCTAAGACTGAGGGTAGATACCCGATTCAAAAGCATATGCAACAAGCTACCAACCCACAAAGGGCTAATTCACCAACTGCTTAATTGCTTCTGTGGTTTATGTAAAGGAAAGTTATAAGCCAGAGGAAAAGAGGAATAATAATTAAAAGAATAACAACGCTGCAGCTTTGTGACGTATGAGTTGATTTGCACTTAATAATGAAATATTATGTATCTTACATTAGGACTCAGTAATTATTTTAGATAAGAAATAGCTAGAAAGTCTATAGCCTCTGATGGACATTTTTCTTTCCTGTAATCTGTTGGTTCAAAAGGATTATCATCTTTCTCTACGTGTATAACTTTAACAGTACTGCTTAACTCATTCTTTCTTAAATAAAGTAATTTGATTTATTCACTTAAAAATACTTATGGTTGGTCATCCATTTATTATTTATTAATTCTTAAGAGGATATTTATTACTACAAGCCAGTGACATCCACTTTTAATGGCCAGACTGTCTGATACACACTATTGTCAGTTAGTTAGTTTTACATTGAATAACTGTAAGTAAGTGCAGTGGCATGAAGATCCTATTCAAGTACAAGTAATAAAAACAACCTCAGTTACTTACAGCAGGTAAAGAAAAAAAATATATAATGAAATGTATTATGTTAGTGCTTTCACTATATTTACCACTTCATCAGACATACATTCTCTTAAAAAGCACACATATTTAAAACCATTACAGTTAATAACATCACAAATCATTTAATAATTGAAAGGCACAATGTCAAGCATACAAAATTTAAAAACACTATCTTAAAAATAATGATAGAATGTTTCATCCAACTTTAATGCTTCAAAGGTCTCTCTTTTAAAAAGGGTTTCAGGGAGACTTTGGCATTTAGTTCCGGGGGGGGGGGGGTCTATCTGCCTGAAGTTTAATTATCCATTTTTGCACTGCCACTTCTGTTTTGTTTTTAAAGTCCCCACCCCTTATACATTCATCTAGTACTTCCAATACAAAAAAACTAAAACTGTGATTCATTCCCTCTTTCAAAATGTGTTGTGCCAAAGCACTAGTTTCTTTCATATTTCCTACATCCCTATAGTCTTCCAGCATTCTATCTTTCAGCATATGATTGGTTTTACCAATGTAATAGGCATAACATATCTTACAGAAACTGAAATAAACCACATTTTTAGTCCTACAATCAGCATAAAAGTTAAACTCAATATTAAAATGCAGTAATGAATGTTGGTAGGATTGCCCAGTATACACATATTTACATGCACTACAATTTCTACATTTATGTGTGCCAATCCTTTCTGAAAAGATTCCTTGGTTCCTATTTAAGTTATAGCAAAGATGTCTTTTAAGGGATACATTGTTCTTAAATGAAAAGCACGGTGTTTCACTTATTACACCTTCAAATTCATCTACTGTTTTTCGTTATGTTCCAATTAACTTTCACAATATCACATACACTGTTGATATCACTGGAGTATGGCAGAGTAGCCCTAAAGTTGCCAGGATTCACTCTATTTTGTTTTGGGTTAATTTTAGGTGAAGTCTCTTCTCCATAATATGGCCTGCATCTATTCTGTCTTTCTCTCCAGGCTTCTGTGATATAGTTATCTATCTCTACAGCTTTATAGCCCCTACTAAGAAATTTGAGTTTAAGAATGGATAGTGCCCTTTCCAGGTCAGCATCATCATTAAAAAGCCTCATTAATCTGAAGACCTGTCCCTTAAGGACATTTTTCTTTACATGTCTAGGGTGCATAATATTATTATGTAGGATGTTATTCCTCCTAACCGGCTTTCTATAAAGGTACTGTATATATTGTATATAGTTTCCCTCTGCTAATCTTTGCATCCAGGAAGTCAGTATCACTACAAGAGTATTTATATGTGAATTTGAGGAACCTAGTTGTATGCAAATATGCAATTAAATCATTCAGGCATTCAACGGTGCCATCCCACAACAAAAAGAACTCATCTACAAAGTGTGTATGCCATTTCAATTTCTCAGTAAAGACATTGTTAGATAAAACATTGTCCATTTCCAATTGAAATAAGCAAAAGTTTGCACCAACCCTGTGCAGATAAAACTCATATAGTCAAGTATCAGTTCTAACAGCGTAAAGATAAGAGACTAATGTTTTGAATACTAGCATTAATCCTTTGCTGTCAGATGGAATTTTATCTCATTCTGTTTCAGTGATACAGCATGAGAGTGTGTTTGCATGTTTCCATGAGAAGTATCAGGCATTGGAAAATAAACTATACAAATATAAGCACTTACAATGGTAGCGCTTTCACTTTGAGGCTTCCCTGCAGCACAAAGTTGTACCAAGAGGTCTCAGAGTACTTACCATGCCTAGTTATGGCAAGACTTATCCAGGGCTACTTAAAGATTGGCAGCTTTTGAACTTTGGACTAAGTGCACAATATATGCAGCTCCTCATCAAGTTCTTTCAACCACAAGAGAAAGAGCTGCCAGAAGAAATCAATGTTTTACAGAATGAGATACTAGCAGTGGCAGCTGGTGACTTCAAATCAAAGGGATGTTGCAGGAGACAGCTGAATGGGTGGGGTCAATGGGAATAGGTGTGGCCAGCTAGAAAGGGGAGGAGCTATGCTCAAAACCACAAAAACTGTAAATTTAATTAAATACGCTGCCCTTGGTGCCAAACCATCCTTATGAGAGTCCATTCAAGACAAAATGAAGTGTAGAAGAAAAAAATATTTCAATGCATTGGCTGCTTGACAGCTTACTTAATATCTAGATGGAAACAAAAAGGTTGTGAGGCATGAAAAAATAAATTACTTTTTAAATACATTACTGGAATGCCAGTCAAAATCAAGTATAAGAAAAACAAGCAGCACTCAAATCAAACCACTTCTCCTTGCACTGCAGTTCTAATTATAATTTATATTCAGCTTTATTAAAACATGCTGAAAGTAGCAATCTCTGGGACACCCCCACTTGTAAAAATGTTTCTTATCCAAAAAAGACCTGCTGCCTGACAACAACTATCTACTTGTTTCATGGGGAAAACATGATCAAAGTAAAAAATGAAAAGCAAACAAGAAACAAGTTCAACATACATTGCTTAAAGGATTACTGCACAGGTTATGGACCACACACGATAGATTGGCATTCTGTTTAGTTTGCAGGTAAAGCCTGCAAAGATGACTGCAAGTCACCAACAAATGTAATGACCTTCTTAAAATAATGTCATCCTGTCCTTTATTATAAATGCTGTCATATACATTTCAATACCCAAGGTTTATACGTTATCTAGTTATGTAAGTATTCTCTGCATGGCAACAACAGAAAGGCTTTCAATGTTGGCAATTCTTTAACAGTATGCTTATTAAAACTTACTTGCATCTTACAATCTCAGACAAGCTTACCTGATTGTCATTAAAGCATTGCTACTTAAACACAAGCAACAGACACTTTCTGAATAATAATAAGCAGAAATCAACAGTATAAAACTATGACAGAAACCAGAACATTCTGCAAAATCAAGGACAGATGAAAAGTCACTGTAGTACTTGTGTCTACCTTGGATGTGGGGATACTCTGCACATTTATACTGCACAACTGCTCCTTACCTTGCTTGGACACATCCAGAGTCACTACATGGGGGAGTGGGGTGCCACAAGTATGTCACAATTTGAAATGTCTCTGGCTGACTGTGATGGCCCTGACACATTTGCCATATCTCTCAACCTCAGAGCAAGAAATCTGGACAAAGCCATACATAGAAGTGGGACAAAGGCCCAAAAATAAGGACAATTTTTAAATATTGCTCTTATAAACTTAGAAAGATAATAGAATAGTAGGTCTTGTATTAGTATGAATTTTTGAAGGGTATGAAATCTGAAACTGAAATGTCTGTCATTATTTTCTAACTTCAGTCTTTAATGATTTGCCACTAATTTGCCAAAAAAAACATGATTTTATGAAAAATGGACAAAAAATGTAATGCAAAAATATAAAATAGCCACACAATACAGCTGGGAACCTGTTAAAGAAGGGACACTTTTTAATATTAGTACTGCTAACTTGAGCAGCTGACAAAATAAAAGAATCTACATGCATTTCTGAAATAAAAGTAATCTATAACTCTGATTATTACAGTTATTTATTAATTGTAAACCCTCCATGTTTTCTTCCAAAATTGCCATTTTGCGGAGGGATTATTAGGGGAAGGGCAACATTTTGAGCCAAAATCGGGGACAGTTGAGAGGTTTTGATATACCTAATTCTATAAAGCAATTTATTTGCAAGTACCTCTCAACCTGTTAATGCAGGAAATCTGGACTAGGCCAAATATATTGGGGAAACATATAAGCAGTACTAAAAATTGTTCTTGTATAAACTGAGACAGTTGATAAAATAACAGGTCTTGATTTTGCATGCATTTTTCTGAAGGTTATGAAGTCTGAAACTCAGTGTCTGTCATTATTTAGTGACTTCATTCCTAAATGATTTTCCAGAAAACCACAAATTTTATGAGGAACAAACCAAAAATAAAAAGCAAAAATCTATTCATTCTGCAAAAAGCTCGACAGTTGAGAGGTATAGTTCAGCCAGGGCTGTCTTTGAGTTTGCAGCCATTTCCCCCCTCACAAAATCATGGTTGAATAGAGCCTCCCCCCTGCAGCCATTCCAATAAACCATTACTTGGCTATTTCACCCCATTTATCATAAACACTAATGTGTATACTGCTTTACTTCTGCAATGATTTGGACTTCATTTGAAAGTTTTATTTTGCATTTTACAGTGCAAACACTAATAGATATCTGCTAAACAAAGCAATACAGTCTCACAATGAAAACAGATTTAGCATTAAAACTTCTCTGCCCTTGAAACTCACATTTATTGAAACAGCATTGAAACACACATTCAAAGCAAATACATTTTTCCAGTGGCAGATAAGGATTAACTTTGGGTTTGGGCTGTTTTCAAATCACAGGCCCCTTGCACACAAAACATACACATGCTCTTTCATACACCTTCCTGATTGTATTAAATTATATTCCTTGTACAATACAGTACAGTTTTAGAGGGCGTTTTAAATTTATTGTTTTGAAAATTTTCCAGTAAACAATGAAACAAAATGCATGCACCAATAATGACAAAACTGCTCAATTCAGAACATTTCCATCATAAAAGTCTACTCAAACTTCTACAGTCCACCAGTATCAGTACATATGCACAATCTCTGAAGAAGTAAAAGTCATCTAAATAATTCCACATTAAAGAGATCTGTAACTAATGAAGAGGTTGCTGCTGGCAAATAACTTTATATTTCATTGTTTCATCTACAAATAAAGTGACTAATGCCCTTGAGGAATAAATTGCCTATCTTACACTAAAAAAATGATAAGCTAGTAATAGTGCAATAGGGAATGGATGTCAAACTGATAACAGGTTTATAGTTACTAGGTATCTTTGCCAAAAACGGGTGCAGCATCCACCCCCTTTGCAACACAGTATAGTACCAGCTATGCATCTATCTACTGTGGGAGTAGAACCCACAGTCTTCTGCATCAAAAGCAAGTATACTACCTGTTGTGCTATTAACAATGCAAGCAGACTCAGCATAAGCAGCACTAAACTTTTGTTCCCCTGCAGCTCTCAGCTCCTTATAAAATCTACTCACTCAGCTGTATCTCTGAACTTTGCAGCACAAGAAATCTGGAAAAAGCCAAAATTAATTGGGGGGGGGGACAAAAGTCCAAAAACCAGAGACACATTTTAAACATTGCTTGTATAATGCTGGAAAGTTGCTATAATAGAATGCTGTGTTACCACCATACATTTCACTGCCAAGATTTGAACCCAGGACCCTGTGCAAAACAGTCAGAGCAACATACCACTATGCCAAATCAGCTGTTTTGTGAAAGAGAGGAAGACAAACTTAAATGGCTACCATTTAGAGAATTCAGTTCTCACCATAGCTGTCAACCTCTTAGCAAAAACCACCTGGACAAAGCCAGTAATGGGGGAATACAGCCCCCAAACATATTCAGTGAATTCAGTTCTTACCATAGCTCTCAACCTTAGCACAAAAAACCTGGATGAAGCCAATAATGGGGGAATACAGTCCCAAAAATAGGGACAGAGTTCAAATATCCATCTTATAAACTTAGAAAATTGCTAGAATACAAGCTTTTGTGTTGCCATGTACTTTCTGAAGAACATGAAGTCAGAAATTTAAATGCTTGTCATTTTTATTTTACATTTGTTAACCAGAAAAGTCTGACTTGGAACAAAAGCCAATTTTCAGCAGAGGCCCAGGGAGAAACACTCCAGACAGACACATGTCTTTGTAAGATGGGAGGATACCAGAGGAAACCCCCACAAAACAGAGAGGACATGCAGACTCCACACAGAAGGTACTCCAGCCAAGAATCAAACTAGAGAACCTGTAGCTGTCAGGCAACAATGCTACCACTGCACTACTGACTGCACCAATGCACTACTGCCTTTGCAAGTACACATACAGAAACCACAGATTTTATGAGGAGCAGAACAAGTATGAGGGAAAAATCTGCAATATTTTTTATAAATGGTGGTGGGTAGGGAATTCAGGCTCTTGCCACCTGGGCCCAAGGTACATGGTTCAAGCCTGTTCTCTATCCACCACCATATAACCCTTGGGGCATTTCACACACACACACACACACACACACACACACACACACACACACACACACACACACACCCATTTCAGTTCCCTACCTGTGTTGAGAGAGAGAAGGGCTCCAGTCCACACACACCTTTCGTTTCAGTTCCCTGGATCCTCCAGTCCCCATGAGTCCATCTACAGTCAGACACAGGCTCCCGTAACAGTTTCCCTGTGAGAGCAGGCTCCAGCCTGTGGACATTGCAGTCTGGATGCCTTCTGTTCTGTGCGGTCATCACCACAAAGACTTCTAGGTTGCATGGCAGAGATGGACTTTCCTCCTATCCGGACTGCTGACAAAGCAGTCTGGAGTTCCCAATCTGTTAAACTCGCATGTGTGAGTTCTGGGAAAGTTCCCAATCTAAATAACACATGCATGAGTCATTCTGGGACTCTTTATTTGTTTTCTTTCTATTTTTTTTATTTTGTTTTGTTTCCACAGCTGGGGGGGGTTGCAGTACAGCAGTCCTATAGCACACGCCACCCCTGGATATTAGACAGTTATTCACAAGATGTGATAAGAGAGAAACTTGATGTATTATGTGATAATATTTTATCATATGAGAAGAGATTACAGGCAACTAAAATTTGGAAATTGCAGAGAAACATCAATGATTTTAAAAAAGGAGAGTTTTTTTCTTGGCCCAGGAGCAGAAATGACACTGATTCACAGCTTTCAGATCAGGAAATTGACAAAAGGGTTGAACAACCAATAGAATGGTTGAGGGAGGCACCAGCGTCTAATGTTGTAACTGAAGCACCAAATACTTTAGCTATTAATGCTAGTGACACAACAAGTATGCAAATCGAGTCCACTGAGTCCACACAGTCAGTACAAGTGACTAATAGAGCTAATGCTAATAATCTCTGTAATGAGAGAGTTGTGAAACTGCAGAATGTTGCATCGGCTTCTACAGAGTCCGAGCAGTCAGAGACACACCTGCAGTCAAACAGAAATTTTTTTTATAAAAAGATCCACTCCCGGTAAGAAAACGCTCCAAGAGCAGGGGGAGGAGAGGGAGACTGTGACGGCTACAGAGCACTAACAATTCAGGCAGCCAGGAATGGAGATGGAAGAGACAGGTTTAGTAATAAATATTTCATCACATTTATTAACTGAGACTCAACTGTCCGTACTGTCTAAAGGCCTTAATTTTATACCAGCCCAAAGAACAGACCTAGTAGAGGTATTGAAATGTTTAAAGTTGTTTTGGCGAAATTTAAATCTGAAAGTTTTATTTAAGGAAGAGACACATATCCATGAAGTATTTAAAAAGAAAAAAGTACTTTTATCCCTCCCTCACACCCTATGGTAGAAACTTTTATTGAATTGTGTGAGAAACAAATTAGAGAAAAATTAGCCGCAGAGAGTAAAGCTAAGTTTTATAACATGTCAAAGGCTGAATACAATGCACTAAATGAACTAAAGAATATATCTAGTGCTGTTATTAGACCAGCTGACAAGGGAAGGGGGGGGTTGTAGTCTTAGATAAAGACCTTTACTTACAGCAGATGAACATTTTATTAAGTGATGTCAACACATATTTGAGTTTACCCAGTTCCACTGTGAAAGGGATTATTGAGAAGGTCTCTTTTTTTGGTATTTGATTTACTGATTACCAATATGATAATGAACCTTTATTTGAGTACTTTAAAGTAGATTATCCTCTAATTCCTAACCTATATGGACTACCTAAAGTACATAAACATCTGAATGTACCACCCATGCGTCCTATAGTATCCAGCAAGGGCTGGGTGACTGAACCTCTATCTATTTATGTGGAGAATAACCTACACCCGTTACTGGACCAATGTGTCACTATATTGAACGACACTAAGGCATTTCTACAGAATTTATATACACAAACATGCAATTTACATACTGATTATTGGTTCATTACCATGCACATAGAATCTTTATTTACTGTCATTCCCAAAGAATGGGGAATATCTAGTATCAGGAAGTTTTTGTGCAGTAAGAACTGGAATGATAGAAAGGTTTCTGTTATCTGTACGCTGTTAGAACTGATACTTGACAATAATGTTTTTACATTCAACAATGAGTTTTATCTGCACAGAGTTGGTGTAGATATGGGAACACCATGTGTGAATAGCTACGCCGATCTTTGCTTATTTCAATAGTAAATGGACAATGTTTTATCTAAAAATGTATTTACTGAGAATTTGAGATGGTATACATGCTTTGTAGATGATGTCCTTTTGTTGTGAGATGGCACCGTTGAACATCTGAATGATTTCATTGCATATTTGCATACTACTACTAGGTTCCTCAAATTCACATATAAATACTCTTGTAGTGATATTGACTTCCTGGATGCAAAGATTAGCAGAGGGGAACTATATACAATATATACAGGCCTTTATAGAAAGCCGGTTAGGAGGAATAACATCCTACATAATAGTAGTATACACCCTAGACATGTAAAGAAAAATGTCCTTAAGGGGCAGGTCTTCAGATTAATGAGGATTTTAATGATGATGCTGACCTGAAAAGGGCACTATCCAATCTTAAACTCAAATTTCTTAGTAGGGGCTATAAAGCTGTAGAGATAGATAGCTATATCACAGAAGCCTGGAGAGAAAGACAGAATAGATGGAGGCCATATTATGGAGAAGAGAATTCACCTAAAATTAACCCAAAACAGAATAGAGTGAAGCCTGGCAACTTTAGGGTTATCCTGCCATACTCCAGTGATATCAACAGTGTATGTGATATTGTGAAAGCTAATTGGAACATACGAAAAACAGTAGATGAATTTGAAGGTGTAATAGGTGAAACACCGTGCTTTTCATATAAGAACAATGTATCCTTTAAAAGACATCTTTGCTATAACTTAAATAGGAACCAAGGAATCTTTTCAGAAAGGATTGGCACACATAAATGTAGAAATTGTAGTGCATGTAAATATGTGTATACTGGGCAATCCTACCAACATCCATTACTGCATTTTAATATTGAGTTTAACTTTTATGCTGATTGTAGGACTAAAAATGTGGTGTATTTCAGTTTCTGTAAGATATGTTATGCCTTTTACATTGGTAAAACCAATCGTATCCTGAACGATAGAATGCTGGAACACTATAGGGATGTATGAAATACGAAAGAAACTAGTGCTTTGGCACAACACATTTTAAACAAGGGTGGGAGGTTGGCCTAATGGTTAAGGTGTTTGCCTTACAAAAGGTGCAGAGTTTGAGTCTCACAAGGGATAATTGGCTAAGTTTAAAATGGCTTACAACGGCAGTTAGTTTAGTACCAACCTATGAATGAATCACAGTTTTAGTTTTTTTGTATTGGAAGTACTAAATGAATGTATAAGGGGAGGGGACTTTAAAAACAAAACAGAAGTGTCAGAGCAAAAATAGATAATTAAACTTCAGGCAGATAGACCCCCATGACTAAATGCCAAAGTCTCCCTGAAACCCTTTTTAAAAGAGAGACCTTTGAAGCATTAAAGTGGGATGAAACATTCTATCATTGTTTTTAAGATAGTGTTTTTAAATTTTGTATGCTTGACATTGTGCCTTTAAAATGTTAAATGATTTGTGATGTAATTAACTGTAATGCTTTTAAATATGTGTGCTTTTTAAGAGCATGTATGTCTGATGAAGTGGTGAATACCGTGAAAGCGCTAACATAATAAATTTAATAATATTTTTTTGTTTACCTGCTGTGAGTAACCGAGGTTGTTTTTATTACCTATCCACTGTTTTGCTACCTGTTAGTTATGCTGCAAGTGTAAGCCGTTCTTTGTTCATTTATCCTTTTCATGTACAACCCAAGCCAACAAGGCATAAAACAAAAACACTATTCTGTAATGAGAACTTGATTCACTGTAACAGTAACAAGTATATATACAATGGCATAGTGTAAAGTATATTATGATATAGGAAAGTTAAGTCACCATTAAGTTTTGATAAAGTAATGGTAGTAGAGGTTATTATTAAGAATAACAGAATATATAAGATCAAATTGCTACAGAAGCAGAGAAAGTAAAATGCTTTATAAAAATATATTTTTATTTTTTATTTTTATCTTTATAAAGGTATATAGAGAAGAGAGGAAATAAAAAATGAAGACGATTGAGAAATTTAGAGTAAACATTCGGCAAATCAAAAAATGTGTAAAAAAATGAATGGCTGGTTAAATAATTGTAATTAAATAATTAGCTGTTCTGTAACATTAGGTGAAAACATTTTGTTAAATCATTAGCACGTTAAAAGAAGAATACATAGGAAACGGTAATCAAGAGACGTATGTGAAAAAAAAGAAAATATATATATACGTCGCCTCACAGTATGACGCTGTCCTGCTTGATTCTCAGCTAGAGTGTCTTCTGTGTGGAGACATGCATGAATGGGCGTACCTTCATTGAAGGTTGTGCGTCAGAGCTGGCAACTCGGCATGTAAAAATCTACTGCCAATCATTAGCGGACTGGAGTTCTGCTGTGGCGACCCCTAACCGGGAAAAAGCCGAAAAACACAACAAAATATAAATATATATATATATATATATATATATATATATATATATATATATATATATATATATGTGTGTGTGTGTATAGGAACACTTTATAATCTCGAAATACTGAAATGCTGAATTTGAGTATCTCAAGACTATAAAGCCAAGTGTTGAAAATAGCGAGAGTTCATAATCATGAATTCGAATATCTCGAATTCGCAGTTATGGACTTACGCTACATTGTTTCTGGGTTTGTGTGTTGATGGTGCACGGTGCCGTGTGTGGATCTAGGTGTTATGTCAGGAAAGTGAGTGTTTTGTAAGGGTTTTGAGTGGGAGGTAGAGTGTATGTGAGTATGCTGAAATGTTTGATGTGTGTGTGAGGGACTGGAGAATGTGCGTGTGTGAGTTTACTTTTGTTTCTTGTATGTGCGATATCGGAGTTACTATATATAAGTAGAGGGGGTGCAGGGGGGCTTGCCCCCCTGCTTATGTGTGTATGAGTTGTGTATGTGTGTAGTTTTGTGTTTTAAATTGTAATGTAGGTGTTCTGGTGTATGTGTGGTGTGGTGTGTGCGGTTTGTTTGGGTTTTTGAATTTCACTGTTTTGGGCTCAGGGTTTTGTAGTTTCGGTGTTTTGTGGATTTGGTTTCATGTTCTCGAGATACTGAAATTCAATGTTTCAGTATTTCGAGATTATGAAGTGAATCTATATATATATATATATATATATATATATATATATATATATATATATATATATATATATATATATGTGTGTGTATCCTGAATAAATGCATGGTCTATTTTAAACAGTTTGTTTTGGAATATGTTTTGGAGGATCACAAGCTATATGGTGGTGTTCTGCAACTGAAACGCTGAGATGCTATTAGGCTGTGTTCCATGTGTTGCCTTCTGAGCATTTAACACTTACACTGTAAATTTCAGGTTGTGTTTCATCTGTTGTTTTGTTTGGCGTTTGACTCGTGCGCTGAAAATACGTTGAAGTTACCAGCTGGCCCTGGCCATGTTTTATGTGCTGGTTGCTGGATTTTTGACACTTTGTACTGTTTATAGCACACTCCTGCTGAGTTCCGGTGTTGTTCTTCTTATATATATATATATATATATATATATATATATATATATATATATATATGGATCTACCTGACAACACTGACAAACCACAACAAAGACAACGAAATCAGACACACCACATAACCGAACGTTCACAAACACGAAACCTCACATGCCCGACACACCATAATACCGACACAATACCGACAATAAACAAACAAAACAAATCCCGTGTCCAAAAAGCACACACAAAACACAAGCACACCAAAATCCTTACAAATGCACACTGAACCTCACATACACAACTATCTGCACCCTTAACCCAAACCCTAACCCTAAAGTCCTTCACTATTGCACACTTACCTCACCCGCGCCCTAACCCTAACTCACTTAAACCACCCCTAACCCAAAGACTATCACTATCGCACACTTACCTAACCCGCGCCCTAACCCTAACTCACTTTACCCACCCCTAACCCAAAGACTATCACTATCGCACACTTACCTAACCCGTGCCCTAACCCTAACTCACTTAACCCACCCGTATCCCTAGACACCGTCAATATCGCACACTTACCTTACTCGCACCCTAACGTCCATTACTACTGCATACTTACACAGCCTTTTCCCATGTTAGTCTTCTCAGCGTCGCGGTTTTCATCCGTCGGTCTTCTCAGCGTCAGGGTTTTCATCCGTCGGTCTTCTCAGCATCGGGGTTTTCATCCATCGGTCTTCTCAATCTTCAATCTTCTGGTGTCGGCGATCTCCTTGTCGGCGTTCTCAGCTGTCGATGTTGTCAAGTGCTCCCATATATATATATATATATATATATATATATATATATATATATATATATATATATATATATATATAGCTCTATGTTATATTATCACATTTCTAAAGCTTAAAAATTCATACGGCCAAGACCATATGATTGAAGTTGCAGAACTTCAAACATTAAAAATAAAATTAAAAAATTCTGTTTTTGACATTTTTGGACATCCTAAAAAACAATCAAAGCAGAAGATGAGTCAAAGGTTGTTTGTCTTTTCTGCTTTTTCCCAGTATGGGGTCGCCACAGCGGAACTCCGGTCTGCTAATGATTGGCAGTAGATTTTTACGTATGAAGTTATAATACAAGATCACCATGGGGATGGGACTGGTAGATTAACCATGACTGTCAAAACAATGGCAGTGGCAGAACCAGGTAGCAATGTCCGCTTTCCCCTTTGTTATTTGCATTATATTTAGAACCACTGGCAAAGAAAATCGGGGGCATAAAATTCAAGGATATAATTGGTATGATATTCAAGAAAAGTTGGCCTTATTTGAAGATAATATTATTTTTTTTTTACCTGACAGAGCCAGAAAAGAACATTCTGAGACAGTTCCAGATTTTTTCAGGATATAAAAATTAATGAACATAAAACAAAGACTATAGCTGTAAACTATGTACCCACATATGAACTGGTTCATCAATAACCGTATTTATGAGGACATGATAAAATTAAGTATTTAGGAGTATGGGTTAAAAGGACACTGTTATGGCAGCTAAGGATATGTGCGAAGAGACTAAACAAAATATAACCCAAAAACTGAGAAATTGGAAGCTCTTGCCTATGGATATGGATGGCAAAATACAAGCAGTAAAACTGTCTTAGTCCCTGTAATTTTATACACAGTCAGGCATATCCATATCAACTAGAGGAGAAGTTGTGAATAGTAATTAATAAAGAGTTGAAGGATTTCATCTGGGAGGGGAATAGGGCAAGAGTCATGTGGGATAAGATGAGCCTTCCATTACAACAAGGAGGTTTAGGGTTACCTGATTTGAATGGATATTTTAAAACTACACAGTTAAGGCTCTTATACATAACACAAGCAGAAAGCTACAATTCAGTGTTGAAAGGGATAATGAAGTGCGGGGAAATTCAATAAATAAGGAAAGATATACAGAGTATTATATTAACAAAATAGCAGAAAGTATACTAAGAACTAAACCAACATGGGAATGGAGAAAGGAAATTCTGTCAATAGGGATGACTGCAGTCAGGGGTACAGAGAATAGGCAAGAGGTGGCTAGAATTTACCTGAGGAAGCTGGCAAAGGAGCCAAGGTATTAGGAACAAATAATGAGACAGGGAAAGGTAATAGAATGAGAAAAGGCCAAGAAGACATTTGGACTGCAAGCTACAGATTACCTTCCCTATCAGGGGCTGATATCAAAGTATAGGCAGAGAGAAAGAGATAGGAGAATCCTAAAATGTTTGCATAGGTATTTTATGCCGCAAGCAGATTCCAAAAAATATTTCCTCAAGCAGATCGCAAATGTTGGCAGAATAATGAGAAGGAAAGTGGTACCTGGGAACATATGTTTTCTGAGCAGAGTATTCTATCAGGAGTACTGGATATGCAAATGAGTGTAACTAAGGAAATCATTTTTTAAGCTGGGCCAGAGAGTCTGAGTTGCCCAGACACAGTAAGGCCTTGTGAAGTTTAATTATGTTCGCTGCAAAAAAAGCAACTATAAGAAAATGGAAATCAAAGTTTAAACCAACCATAATTGAAGTAGTGAAAATTGTAACAGAGATAAAAGAACAGGAAGTTAGATCTTTAGAAAAGGGTAGGAGTAAATTACATAGAAAAAAATGAACTTGTGGGAGCAATACACACCAAAAAATGTTTTGAAGGAGAAATGAGGTTTAAGAGCATGCTGGAATTGAATAATTTATGTAATGTTGGATTGACTATATTATATAGAAAATTCTATGTGATGTATAATGTTTATCATATGAACTTGTTAATATGGTTTGACTAATTAACATTAATAAAAATACTGTGATATAGCAGAGATAAAATCCACCAGTTTAATAACTCTTGAAAAACAGTAAAAACAGATTAAGTGCTTTCACTGACCGTGTCAGCTTCATCATACCATAAAACAAGTTACAAAAATTCCAGATAAATACCTCTCAGCCATTCAGATTCCACCAATAATCTCATTACTTTCTGGTCATGTGTACCCTCTTAATTACTAAATATTCACATCATCTGAAAAGCCCTCTAGCTTTAAGGGCTGATCTTAAAGAGACCCTACCATTTAAACCCTTGCATTTATCTGCCTGTAGTTGCAGTATCCAATAAAGCTCCCTGCTCTCAGTCTTGTTAGAGATGTCACCTAACCTCTGATCTTTTGGTATCATTTCAATTACCATAAAGCTAAAATTATGTTCACTGTTGGTATCTGTAACATGTTTAGCCATTGGGTTCTTCTCATCTGACTGCCTAATACATCAATGTTCTGTTCGTCTTGCCAAAAAAAAAAAACTTTGGTAAGTATTACACAGAGCAAAATAGACTAAATTCTTAGTCTGGCAACTAGCTAACACATCAAACCTATACACTTTTCCTGTATTAGGATGTCTAAAACTATTACTTAATAAAAATACAAAAATTACACCTTCCACAAGGTAAGTTTTAATTTTAGCTGTGTGTGTGTGTGTGTGTGTGTGTGTGTGTGTGTGTGTGTGTGTGTGTGTGTGTGTGTGTGTGTGTGTGTGTGTGTGTGTGTGTGTGTGTGTGTATGTGTGTGCAAGTAACAGCTTATCCAAAGTACAGTTATTGTAAGCAAGTTAGAATTGGAAGGCACTGAAACCCAAGAGAGGAGTTAGAAGAAGTAGGCCAAAATCTCTGCTCAGGTGGGTGTTTGTTATGAAGCCTATTCTTGTGTATGGATAGTACAGGCCAACACCCAGGATAACATTATATATTTCCTGGGTGATATAAAAAGGCAGAAAGCTGTGGAACTGTTTGCCACTGTTTTTATTGCAGAGAGGAGAACTTAACATGATTCTTTCATAGCAAAACATAGCAATTAGATCAGTCAGGGTTTAAAGATAGTTGTCACCTCTTCATCATAGGTTCATAGGATGTTACTAGGCTATTGGCCCTGATGCCTTTATAAGCCTAGCCAAGTGTTTAGCCCATGTTTAGACAAGTCAGCAACCAGACCCCCTGTCCAGAAGGGACACAGATGGTGTCCCAGGGTTGTATTTTCTGTTTCCCATCCAGTTATCCAGGTTGTACTTAAAAAGGGATAATGAGGTACTCTCTTTGATGCGGAGAGGGAGTTTATTCCACAGATGGGGAGTCTCTGGGATGCAAATCTGTCCCGCCAGCAAGTCCTATTGATATATCAGACCAGGTTGAGGTCACATGTATGGGTTGCTCGAGTGGAGTTTGACTTGCGGATATGAAGCAGTCCCATCAAGGCGGTGTCTGAAATTGCTTTGTATGCCAGACAGAGGTCACCTCTGAGGAGTCTGTATGAAACTAAGTAGAGGGATAGAGATTTTAGCCTATCTGTGTAGAGTAGGTGTTTGAGGCTCTGGATTCTCCCTGGTGAGGAACTTCTGTGGTATCTCCAGCTGCTGCATGTGCTTTGCGAAGTACATGCCGAAGGGGGCATTGTACTCAGTAACTGGCCTTATAAGGGAAAAATACAGAGATCTTATGACCTCTTTGTCCCTGGATGAGATACCCTTACTTATGAGGTAGACCATGTAGAAAGCTTTCCATACAATAGAAGCAACATGGTGGTCAAAAGTCAGGTTGCTATCAACCTGAGTGCCCAAATCCTTCACTACTGATTGTGTACTTAGGATGTGGTTGTTAATGTGATAATATGTGGGGATGTCACTCTCTCTGAAGGGGATGATGCTGCATTGTTTGGCATTCAGCTTAAGGTCATGTTTCTGGCACCAATCATTTGTTTGGGTGAGACCTTCTTGGAGGACATCCACATCACATGGGGAATTTATGACTGCACCCAACTTGCAATCATCTGTAAACTTGGTCAGCCATAGCCCACTGGATTTGGCCTGCACCTCAGAGAAGTATATCACAAATAACAGAGGACCCAAGACCAATCCCTGGGGTACGCCACTCGTTACAGGTCTACTGAATAAGGTGGCTTCCTCTATTTTGATTAGGTGGGTTCTATCAGTGAGCCAGTTTGCTACCCATCTGGTAACATATGGATTGATGCCTAGTTGAGAGAGTTTATCTACTATCCCCGAGTGGGGAATAGTGTCGAAGGCTTTGGCCAGGTCAAGGTAGGCAGTGTACACCATCTTCCCCTCGTCCATGGCTATGGTGACTGTCTCAAAGAAGTCAACCAGATTTAGCAGACATGACCTCCCCTTGACAAAGCCAAACTGTGTGGGGTCATGTGTTTGGAGGTTGCCAATGTCTGTGTTAATGAGGTCCATGATAATCGGTTCCATGGCCTTGCAGATCAGGCTAGTTAGGCTGATGGGTCTATAATTTCCTTGATCAGTGGATGCTCCACCTTTGTGTAAAGGGGTGACAGAGGTAATATGCTGCTTAGGGCTAGGGTCATACCTACCTGAGATACAAACTCTGAGAGCTCAATCATGTCTCTCTTCATATAGTCCAGGGAGATACATCTTAAGTCATTCACTCCAACATGGACAATGACAGAGTTGTACTTGTACTTGTTGTGGAGAGACTTAAGTGCATGCATGATGTAGTGGATTCTGGCACCAGATAGACAACTGACCGTGATCTTCTCCTTGTCAAGCCTGGTGAGGGGGACATCGATGTGTCTCCCAACTGAGTCCATCAATGACTAGCATGTTTGGTTTATTGTTATGTCTTGTGGGCTGTGATGGTTTATTGTTTTGCCTGATGTGCTGTGTTTGTGAGACACTGGTGTGTTGTCTGCTATGTGTGATGTGTTTGGTGTTGTGTGTGGAGTGTTTGTGAGTGTGTTTTGGAGGTCTCTGCTATTTAGGTAAGTTTTTATTGCGGACCTCTGCATATGTGTGTGTTGTGCTTGGCAATGTGATGTGCGTGGTGTGGTGTTTGTGCTGGCAATCTCCTCTTTGACAGGAGTAGTGACTGTGGCATGAGAGAGTATGGATGCCATGTTACTGATGTACATCCATTTCTCCCAGGTAGAAGAACTATGTGCTAGGAGAAGAGGGCTGTCAGTAAACATGAGGCAGTTGTTACACTGTCTCAGTATGCCCATGTTGATCAGGCTGGCAGGAGAAACTGATATGAATTGTCCAGACATAGTGTTCTGAATGCTTGGGTGGACTTATGGAGAGAGGGTTTTGATAAGGGTTTGTCCACAAGAGTGTAGACCACAAGCATTTTGTTAAATGTAAAGTAACTGGTGTGAAGCTCAAGTGCTAAAACCAAAACTAAGATGCTAGAATAACAGGTAAATTTAATCAGGCTACTAACAAGCAGTAATAAATGCAGCAGAATAAAAGCACTTGAACACTTATGAGCACACAGCAAAATAAGTTAAAGTAGAAAGAACACAATTACAGTAAAAGCAGCTGAATAAAGTATAATTTTTTTGTTTTGTTTTTCTTTTATGTTTTTTAGTGGATAGGGAGGAAACAGAAAATAGTACAAGATTAAGGAACTAAGAGGGTAGGCCTTCCCAAATGCTCTCTTTGTACTCAGTACACAGAGCTGATGAGATAGGACAGGAAGGAGTGTCCAAAGTCAAAGAAGGAAGGGGGTATTCCTACCCAAATGATCTCACTGCACTCAGATGAGTGATCAAATGAGATGGGACTGGGAGGAGTGACCAAAATCAAATTAACAGCAAGGGTGGGCAATTCCAAAGCTACCAAGTTTAAGAGTACAACAACACTTGTGTGGGAGGACAGGAAAAACAAAGAGTGCAGACAACAAAGGACATAAACAACAAAGCAAATATGTAAATGCCGTACAGTACAAAACAAGTGCAAAAAGTGTACTTACCAGTTTGTATAGCAGATGGTTATAGAATCCAGCACAGCCAGGAAATTAGCTTTGCACAAATTCAGAGAAATTTGGGTCTTTGTAATAGAAGTACTACACAGAGAATAGACCTCAGGCTATCACACAGAGAATATAATATAATATATATATATATATATATATATATATATATATATATATATATATATATATATATGTGTGTGTGTTTACATATATATATATATATATATATATATATATATATATATATATATATATATATGTGTGTGTGTGTGTGTGTGTATATATATATATATATATATATATCTATATATATATATATATATATATATATATATATATATATATATATATATATATATATATGCACACACACACACACACACACACACACGCACACACACTATATATATATATATATATATATATATATATATATATATATATATATATATATATATATATATACATATATGTACATTATATATATATATATATATATATATACATATATATATATATATTTTTTTTTTTTAGAGAGAGAGATGTATGTGCAATATGGATGCTTACAATTCATTATTTAATAATAAACTTAACATAATAGACTTAAGCATTATTAATTTATACATTCCAATAAATGTTGCTTAATGTTTTACTTATTCACTGTCACACATTGGCTATGTGTTGTACATAGAGTCTTTGTCAATGTTATGTCAGTATTTTTTCTTTGTATTGCTAAGTATATTTATTACTTGTTATTATTATTTCCAATGTACCCAGAGTTGTGACTGAAAAAGGTCCTGGGACCAGTTCACTTTTATGGTTACCAAAGTATAAATAAATATGAAATAGAAAAACAGGGGGGGTGTGAACATGACAGAAGTAACTAAAGAACTAGTAAAGCACATTTTAATTCTGCAGTATTCATGAGACTGAAGAAAACTTCCCATTGAAGGCATTGGGAAGTAGCAAATAGACTTAGTTTGGAGTCTTACTACTTGTCGCCTGCAAATGCACAGCAAGGATCATTTACTGCAATAAGTGTTTTCACAGCTCAGCATGAACGTGTGGGGGAAGGTCTATCAATTCTTTTAGAACTACAAAATAATTCCTTTACAAAAGACTGCTAGGTACCTATTATTTTGTTTGCTGGAAGTAGCTAACAGTGGTTTATACCATAGAACAAGCTCTGACAGACACATAAATGAGGCTCAGTCAGAGAAACATGGAAGTAGTTTTGTTACAGAAGGTGTGTTTAGATGACAGTGCTTCACAGTCCTGCCATTCTATCTTAATGGCACGAGAAAACAGCACCACTTTCTTATGTCTAGCATGACTCATATAAAGAGGAATTGAAATGTATTCTGGGAAGAAGGAATAAAAGCAAAAAAACAAGATTATGTTACCAAGACAGGCCCCATCATCTGCCATTTTGAGGGAAACACATTAAAATTGTAAAAGAAGTACTTGAAGTGATTTTGAGGCATAAAAATAGCTTAGAAAACAAATATACAATTAAAAAACATATTTTCTGAGTTATAAGGTGGATTTTTCCTTTAATTGCTCATCTAAGATTGACAGCAGTACCTAACAGAGTAAACTGCAGATTGATCTGTGTCTATGGTATGTCATGCAGGTAGAGATGAATTCTTCTGCAAAGTATGTGAGAAGTTAAGTTTAAAAAACGTAGGTGTGCTTTCTGTTCCTTTGATTCCAAGGCAAGGAAATGAAAGTTTTAAAAAGTACAAGCAGGTTTCTGGTACCTTCACAATACTGGAACCATACTGTAGGGAGACAAAAAAATAAGGATTGAGTTAAACTGTAGGAGAGGGTGGAGCTTTCCTTTAAAACCTGTGCCCACATCCTATGTAAAACTACTCTTAAACTCAAACCACACTCTACTTCAGCTGATGACCTTTCAAGTGTGTACATTAAAATAGCAGCTGACAGCATTGCCTTTTCTGTCTCAGTCCTTATAAATAAGTCAGTCTAGGAACCCCACATTCACTCAATCTGGAAAAAGTCATACATTATCCCTCTGCACATGGAAGAAATTCAGCAGACATTACTAACTTTAGATCTATAGCATTATTATCCCCCCTTCTCCAAAATACTTGAAAACTGTATTAAAAAAACAATTGTCAATCTCCTGCAGGAAGACCTCCTACCCCCCACGCAACATGGCTTCGCTTCTTCCCATAGTACTAACACTGCACTTCTAAATTATGTAGATACTGTCGATAAAGCTAGAGATAACAGCAAACTAGTCTCCTCCCTATTTCTAAACTTGTCTAAACCATTTGACACAGATGTTCATCATGTTACACTGCTGCAGTCATCACACTTGGGTTATCCTGCCGTCAGGCGGTCCCACCTGATGACAGGATAACCCAAGTGTGATGACTGCAGCAGTGTGAACAGTCGAACATCTACATTTATGGTAGGTACAAAACTGTACTTTTCTTATAGCAAATCTCTACTTCAATTGTTCTCATTAGCTGTTTCCCAGACCACCTTTCTATGGTTCAAAAACTACCTATCCTATAAGTATTAGTAAAATGGCACTGCACCCTTTCCCCATAACTACCAGTCACAACATGGGTACCACAATGCTCTAACCTTGGTTCTCTCCTCTTTAACAGTCTCACCAGCACCCTCCCCACATCCACACAACAGTTCTCTGTGATACACTACACAGATGACTCCACACACATTTGCACAACATGGCACACCTCCACAGAATTACTAGGGAAGCTTTAACAGTGACTGAAACATGGCTTTGTAACTCACAACTCATGCACAGCTCAAAATAAAACAAACTACTAATTTCCCCAAATCATCCTTTATGAGAACACAACATTTAAAGTCCTCTCTCTTGATAATACAACTACTGAAGTCACTTCCCATAGCAAATTATTAGGGATTATAGTGGGTGATAATCTTAAATTTGGCCTGCATATACAAAATTACTTAATAAAAACTCATCAAAAACTTTCTCACCAATAGAACTAAATCTACACTTGCCACTACTTATCTCCTCCCCAGACTTCTTTATGGCATTCTCACCCTTACTAACCTTCAGGCATCACAAAAATCAAAACTTGAACAATGCTACAACAAACGTTGCTAAATTTGCAGCAAAAAACCCTTTCAGAACCCATCACCATATAGGATTAAAAAGACTAAATTGGTTAGCATTTCCTCATCAACTAACATATACAGCTTCTTACCACCTATAAAATTATCCAGGATCCATCTGCTTGTCCAGCACTAAATAACGTTCTACACAACTATGTTCCCAGTCGGTCATTATGATCCAATGACCAAAAACCTTTTTCTGTCCAGAAAACTATCAAATCTGTTGGGCATTGTCTGTACTTGTACCATTTTGCTAAGGCTTAGAACTATTTACCTCTATCTATCAAGTTAATACCCTCCTTACCATCCTTCAAAGCCATTTTGAATGATTTCCTATCCAAAAGCTGTGTCTGTCTTGCTCCACACCAAGATAAACTATATCCCTAAATATGAACAAATACCTACTCAAACCTTACATCTCCTTTCTCTCCCTTCTTCGCTCACTTCCTTATTTCTATCCATTTATCTTCCCTGGCTTTTTCCTGTAAATATGCCATAGGCCTGCTTTTCTCTCATATTGCAGTTCTTGATTGTATTATACTAGCTTACATTCAATTTCTCTATAAACGGACTAACATTTCTCTATTATCTCATTATCATATAACTTGAATCTATTTTAACTAATGTTTTCTCATTATGTCTAATTTCAGATAATTATGTAAACTGTAATTTTTTTTTGTATTATTTTAAATACTGTAAATTATTATTCTTAACATGTTTTGCAAATAACTAGACAGGGAATGGTAATAGAATGGGAAGATGCCAATAATCTATTTGGACTGCAGGTTAGAGATTGCCTTCCATATCAAGGATTGATATCAGAGTATAGGTAAAGAGAAATAAATAGTGGAGTCCTGAATGAATGAAAGCATTGGCAGAGCTTTTAGTAGAATCTAGAACTGAAGCTGCTGTTAAAAAAGAAATAATTAGTAGAGCATATGAAATATTGCATGATAACTGTAAGAATCGATCAGAGGAGGCTAGAAAAGTTTGGGAAGATAAAATGGATAAGCAGTTTACAAAGAAACAATGGGGGATATATGTATGCCCCCCAAATATGCAACAAAATCTAGAAGATTTAGGATATTTGCTTGGAAGTGTTTACATAGTATTTTTATACCCCAAACAGACTCCAAAATATTTTCCTCAGGCAGACAGCAAATGTTGAAAGTGTGATGGGAAGAAAGCGGTAAATGAGAACATATTTTCTGGGAGTTGGCAGACTTTAAAGATTCCCTGCAGAATGCTTTGTCAGAGATACTAGGTGATACTAGGTGATACTAAGTGAGCAAATTGGTGTAATAAGGAATTTTTTTTTTTTGAGCTATGATACGGAATCAGAATTGCCTAGACATAGTAAGGCCTTGCTATGTCTAATTATGGTGGCTGCCAAAAAAGCAACTACTAAAGAATGGAAATCAAACTCTAACCCAACTTTTCTAGACTTGGCAAATATAGTAACAGAGATAAAAGAACTGGAACTGGGATCTTTAGAAAGGGTAGGAAAAATGGCTTAGAAAAAAATGTGAATTGTGGGAACAATATATGCAGAGGAGGGACTTAATGATTGCAACTACAATTGTGTCACTGTGGTTTGCAGTGTAAAATGTTTGCAACTAAAATGATGTCAGGATGGTTTGTTTTCATTTATATAAATGTAAGATTGCCTGTGTCATATGTGATAATTTAATGAAGATGTTTCTTGCTTAAAAAATGTTTTGTAAATACTTTGGAGCTTTTCTGTCCTGGCCTCCACTGAAAAATGGGCTCCTACACAGTCAGACTTTCCCAGTAATCGAATGTCAATAAATAAATAAATTACTTGGAATTGTATTTACCTTTACTGTATGGTCAGCAGATTATTATTTCTGTATATTTCACATTGTCTCTAGAAGTCCGGTGAAGTAAGCTTTCTGCACATACTATCTTTTAGAAAGAAAGATGTAAAACTAACACATTGTATAACCACAAGTTCCCATGTAATTTTACCATTCCTATGTTATTAATTTTTCAACATATTTAACACTGTTCATTCATTTCACAATTTTGCTTCATTATTTATGGAAACCACACCACATCAATCAAAGTCTGACTGTTCCATATGGTTAATGATTCACTATATCTTTTATTTTCTAAACAAACTTAAAAATTATCATCCACAATGCCTGTTAGCAGTTGGAAAATATTATAAACTAGAAAAAGGTAACTAACTTTAAAAAGTTGTTTTTATAACTTAGCACACATAATATTTTACTCAGTTCAAAAAGGTGCAGAATTAAATGATCAGCACTTCCCCCTCTTTATTTAATAACCTTGTATTTAAACCTTATTATGCTTAATACTTCACTTTATTCTGTAATATACAAACAATTTCACTAGGAATCATACTTAATCATAGGTTCAAGAATTGCTTAATCATTTTAACACTTTTCCATATTACAGTTCAAACCTGAGCTATTAATATTTTCATATAATTATTACTTCATTATATTCTGTAATATTAGACAGTTTCAATATGTCATAATTTTTCAGTCATATGATTACAACAATTGTGTATTCATATGGTAATACTTCATGATTTTGCAGCTCAAACTCAGTATTAACAATTTCATATGGCTGATACTTCAAATGTTATAATATCTGAGCAATGGCAATAAATGCATATTCAGTCATATGGTTATCCTTTACCATAATCTAGCTCAAGCCTCATCTTAACATTTCCGTATGGATGATAATTTACCATATACTATGATATCTAAACAGTCTCAATAAATATTACCTCAAAATGTGTTTAACAAAGTATTCCCTGAGGATAATACCACAGATCCTGCTTCTACCTACACTGTATGATAGTCATTTACCCAGCCATCTGTACCAAGTTTTCCCTTTGCAGTAACATACTGGTTGAACATTCTAGCAAGCATGAAGACTTAAAAGTATTCTCACTGTATGTTCCAGACATTCAAGTAGAACCTTCATATATATGAATCGATCTTGAGGGGAAGGGCTGGGTCACAGCTGGTCTTAGCCACCACTGCTGGAGGGCAGGAATGAAGACTTAAAGGTAGGAGCAACTGTATGGACAAAAGAGGCATGGCTACCAAATCTAGTGACTGTAATCCTTGATGGCCACATACAATGGACAGATTAAACTGTTAGAAGGACATAGGTAGATCTTACAATGATGCAGATGACCATGTCACCACCCAAGAGGAGGGGTTAGAGCCATCCATTTAAATTCTCTCATAAAGAGCACACAACTCTCTGACGTTTACCTGAAGCTGACCCTTCTGGACAGCTGTTGCCATAGGGATCTGAAGTCTCAATGTTGCTAACAATGTGAAAAAAATAAGAACAGAAACTAGTCCGTAGGCTTGCCTATTTGTCTACTGTCCTTCTAACAGTTTAAATTCTGTCCATTGCATGTGGCCATCAAGGATTACGGTCCCTAGTCCCTAGGGAAGAATGGTATTTAGTCCAGTGAGTGGAAGGAAAATGTGATACAGCAGAACTGGCAAACAGGTCACCATTACAGTCTCCAACAAATAGTTTACATACACCGTCCATTCTGCCATTTTGGGTTTCAAATAGTCCATCTAAACCAATCCTTCTTCATTTTCCCTGATTCCAAAACAATATTGTGTTTCACCTGCTTGTCTTATCCTCTGTTTAAGTCAGTTACTGTTCTGTCTGCTCCATTTGTTTTTCCATTTCTGCTGCTTTTCCAGAGTGTCATGTATATGGCATTTAGCAGGTCTCTGAAACTTGTTGATCAAGCAAGAAGTCTGTATCATCCACTCTAACCACTTCCAACAGAATAGTCTTATCAAGTTTCTTTGTTCAATTCTTATCACTTTCAGACTATCTGTGACCAATAAAACATTTAATCTTATCAACATATTTGAATCTCTAGTTGATGGCTGAGAGGCAGCATGGCTATCCTAGTACTTATCATGACTTAGTCCATCCCCAAATTGCTTAGCTTCAGCAGCAAATTCCATTTCTTCTCTAACCAACTAATCAGCAATACCTTCACCGTTCTTCATGCCAAATCCCACATCAAATTGACTACTTTTACTTTACTATTTATTGATTTTAAATACTGAAATTACAAAAAGCAACCAACTTCACTGAGAATCAAGACAGTTATCACTCTGAAATTCTGTCTTGTAACCTGTGGTCACCACATCTCTCTCCCAGGTGTCTGATGTCAGAAAATACCATTGTTCTTTAAAGAAGTTTAGCCTTCCAGCTATGAGATAGCAACATGAAGGGGAAAGGGTATGGGTGAGCTAAGGGGGACTGTTTTGCACTCATATTTGGGGGGGATTTCCTGGAAGGGGAAGTCATTACCCCTTTCTTTTCCCTGCTGTTTGCCCTTGTCTTTACTTTCCCTATAGTTGCCTTTTTCAAAGGCTATATTTTGTTTGGAATACTCAGCTCAGGTTTTCTGCAGGCAGGGGGCTATTTTTGTGTGGTATTTTTTGTACTTATTTTTTTCACATCGTCAGCGTTAGTGGCTTAACAGGTAGCATGCTCTCCTCTGATAACGTAAATTAAGCACTCAGCCTGAACACGGACTCTTACACCAATACTCCAATAGTAACAACTGGTATCTCCAAATAAGTCCCAAAAATACTGTCACGAACACGAACACTTTTATTGCACAATGAGTTTAAGCGCTTTTCGTCAACCAAGTAGGATGACTTCCTCAGAACAAAGTAAGAAAAGTACAATCCACTTAAATAGGTGCTTCTGCTTATGATAATTAAAAACAGTCATCCATAATTAACCCTTAAAGACATATTCTCCAAGTAATTACAAATGTTGTGAACCTTTACTGTTTATAAATAAAAGTTAATAAATAAACTTGTCAAGTATGTAATAAAACTCATAAAGTAAAATATATAATATAGTGATATAATAAAATAAAATAATATAATAAAACATAACTTACAATGTCTCATCACAAATTTTACAAAAAAACAAGTAGTAATAATGATATTATACTATTAAATATACCAAGTTTTATACTCCCAGTTTTTAATTCACATTAACTGGGAAAAAAATCCTAACGTCTTAAACTTCTAAGCTTTAGCAAACAACTAATTGAGCATAGGTCGTTAAGACCTGGAAATGAGTAAGAGTTCAATTTTATCTGCCATTTCAATTCTTTCTCCTCAAGTAGCAAATGTAGTGGAGCCCCTTGCTGGGTATCAAAAACTTGATCAATAATTATAAATTTAAAATGGTGGTCTGTGAACGTAGAAATGTGCTTAGCTAACGCGTTCTCCTGTTTGTTTTTCTTAATAGCATAAAGGTGCTCATAAACTCGGTCCTGGAGCCTACGTTCAGTCTTACCAACGTAGAATCCAGGACAATGTTGGCAAAGTGCTAAATAAACCACCATACGGGTGTTACAGTTTGTTCTATATTTCAGTTTAAATGATCTTCCGTTTATGTTAAACTTGTTAGTCTCAAGTATACTTCTGCATCTGCTACAACTCTGGCATTTAAAAGTGCCAGGTGTTTTAACAAAGTGACCCAAAGGTCTTTCTAATAGGTTTTTCAAGTTGCTTCCTCTCCGAAATGTAATTTCGGGCCTTGGACCTACTTTGTTGTAGAGACATGAATTGGTTCTAAAAATATCCCAATTCTTTTTAATGATGTCAACTATTACATAACTGTTAATGTTGTAAGTTACACCTCACCTCACCTATTGTGAGACGAAGTGAACGGTTATTGAACCGAAATAAAGTTAACACTCTAAATGGGCAAATACAACAACAAAACCAAGTTCATAAGGTTTTTCACGAAGGTGCACGTCAGGGGGCTATACCCAAGCAAAGGAACAACACGTACTACAACAGGATGAGGGTTTCGAAACCCAGGTGATCTACGAAACTGGTCTTTGTGACCACGACGAGACTATTTATCCACATAATTTTGATGATACCATGGATAAATGTAGTCCCTTGAATGTTGAACACACTGGATTTGTTGAAGGAACTTACTTTGAACAATTACTTAACGCTGATACACATGTAACATTAACACTTGATAATGTTGTATTACCTGACATTGATGGTCAGCATAATGATTTTATGAATGTGTCACGCATTAGTGTGGATTCTAGAATAACTGACGTAGAGAGTGTTGTTGTATTGGAGAGTGATGTACAAGACGTAGAGTCAACTAAGCCAGAGATTATAGTTAATGATTCAGGAGATTTTAAGACCTATAATTTTTCATCAACAACTTTACCTGACGAATTAGTTGACTTACTAGCTAAAGGTTATACTTATGTCCCTAAAAACAACTTGGATTTAGTCAATACAACCTTGGACATAAAATACTTCACTCGGAAATTAAACTTTAGCTTATTGCTTGGGGGGTATGAGTCAAATGGTAGGAACTGTAACCCCTTTAGGGTTTCTAGTACATATAACCCACCATTGCACCCACTAATACAATTATTTGAAACTATGTGTGAATTGGATTTGAGACATAACTCTAAACATTTGACTAAACCTAACACAACGTTTATTAACAACAAAGAGAACGAACTTTTGGAATTCATCCGGGTTCACAACTTACGCGTGTGTAAACCTGACAAAGGAGGAGGGGCTGTTATATTTGATCAGGACGATTATTTCAATAGAATGACTGACTTAGTTAATAACACTGCTTATGAAATTAGTTCTAGATCTGAAACT
Organism: Protopterus annectens; assembly: GCF_019279795.1. NCBI lineage: Eukaryota > Metazoa > Chordata > Ceratodontiformes > Protopteridae > Protopterus > Protopterus annectens. The sequence continues at coordinate 1,007,084,793 of NC_056747.1, read as the reverse complement.
AACAAGGCTTACTCCACCATCAGGACTAGTATTGAAGACATGTATATTGAAGGTAGACTTCAGGAAGATCACTACAATTACATGTTAGTATTACATCCAAGATACCCTAGGATATTTGGTATACCAAAAATTCATAAGAATATTAGTCAACCTCCTATGCGACCCTTGGTGGACAGTAGAGGTTCGCCTACTTACACATGTGCGAAGGTAGTTGATTCCATCCTTAAGAAATATCTCACGGACGAAATTCACATCTGTAAGGATTCTTGGTCTTTTTTGGCTAAAATTAATAAAATTGAATATCAAACGAATTATAATTTTCTTACAGTAGACGTTAAAGATCTTTATACTTGTATCCCCCATGACACAGCCATGGAGTGGGTAGCGGCCACACTTAAAGAGAAAAACGCTCCTAGCAAAGAAACATCACTAGTAATTGAATTACTTGAAATAATTTTATATAATAATTTTTTCAAGTTAGGAGAGAACTTTTATCTCCAGAAGGTGGGGGTGGCAATGGGCTCCCCCTGTGGGGCTAGCTTAGCAAACATGGTAATGGCTTTTTGGGAGAAACAATATGTATTTAAAAATGATCTTCTTAGTGAAAGAATTCATTTCTACACCAGATATCTGGATGACATTTTTATACTGTTCGAGGGGAACGAAATATTTGGGCAAAGTATCATAGATATCTTTAATTCCTCTACCACCTTTTTGAGATTTACTTCGACCTTTAGTACACGAGCTGTTGCTTACTTAGACATATGGTTAGAGAAAAAAGATGAACTAAGAGCTTTTGTGTCTACTATTCACAGGAAAACAACACATTCAAACTCATTTTTACATTTCACTAGTTGTCACCCTAACTTTCAAAAAAGATCTGTTGTTAAGGGACAACTAGTGAGGGCAGCCCGTATTGTAAGTTTGGAATCTGATTTCAGGGTTGAATGTGAACTCCTGAAAACAATGTCCACACTAAGGGGATACCCCGCCTCCTTTTTGGAAGACATAATTGAGGAAGTCTTAAATAAGAGACAAATGGGTGTATTTAAACCCATATTAAGTGGGAGTTCTGAGTTACCAGTGAACAATGAAGAAGGGAGGTTGGGGAGTACACCTACGGCTGCCACAAATGAGCCTAACAACAGTTTAGTGGAACCTATTCTAAAAAAGGACAACTACCCTAGACTCATTTTAACTTACAACATTAACAGTTATGTAATAGTTGACATCATTAAAAAGAATTGGGATATTTTTAGAACCAATTCATGTCTCTACAACAAAGTAGGTCCAAGGCCCGAAATTACATTTCGGAGAGGAAGCAACTTGAAAAACCTATTAGAAAGACCTTTGGGTCACTTTGTTAAAACACCTGGCACTTTTAAATGCCAGAGTTGTAGCAGATGTAGTAGTATACTTGAGACTAACAGGTTTAACATAAACGGAAGATCATTTAAACTGAAATATAGGACAAACTGTAACACCCGTATGGTGGTTTATTTAGCACTTTGCCAGCATTGTCCTGGATTCTACATTGGTAAGACTGAACGTAGGCTCCAGGACCGAGTTTATGAGCACCTTTATGCTATTAAGAAAAACAAACAGGAGAACGCGTTAGCTAAGCACATTTCTACGTTCACAGACCACCGTTTTAAATTTATAATTATTGATCAAGTTTTTGATACCCAGCAAGGGGCTCCACTACATTTGCTACTTGAGGAGAAAGAATTGAAATGGCAGATAAAATTGAACTCTTACTCATTTCCAGGTCTTAACGACCTATGCTCAATTAGTTGTTTGCTAAAGCTTAGAAGCTTAAGACGTTAGGATTTTTTTTTCCCAGTTAATGTGAATTAAAAACTGGGAGTATAAAACTTGGTTTATTTAATAGTATAATATTATTATTACTACTTGGTTTTTTGTAAAATTTGTGATGAGGCATTGTAAGTTATGTTTTATTATATTATTTTATTTCATTATATTACTATATCATATATTTTACTTTATGAGTTTTATTACATATTTGACAAGTTTATTTATTAATTTTTAACTTTTATTTACAAACAGTAAAGGTTCACAACATTTGTAATTACTTGGAGAATATGTCTTTAAGGGTTAATTATGGATGACTGTTTTTAATTATCATAAGCAGAAGCACCTATTTAAGTGGATTGTACTTTTCTTACTTTGTTCTGAGGAAGTCATCCTACTTGGTTGACGAAAAGTGCTTAAACTCATTGTGCAATAAAAGTGTTCGTGTTTGTGACAGTATTTTTGGGACTTATTTGGAGATACCAGTTGTTACTATTGGAGTATTGGTGTAAGAGTCCGTGTTCAGGCTGAGTGCTTAATTTACGTTGTTTCTTAGTATTTGTGGAAGTTTTGTTTGCACTGTATGCTCTCCTCTGATACCAGGCAATACGAAGGCAATTTTCCATACTGATACTGTGGTGCAACAAATTAGAGAGGGGATACTGTACTCCTGAGATAACATCGTTTAGATGAAATATTAAATTGGGCTAATAAACAAAAATTCAGTTGAGTATGATTTCATAGAATATAGGGTCAATTTAATAAATAAATAAACTATAAAAATATACATTTTTTGCTATCTTTTTCTCCCCTCTCTTTCATTCAGACAGCTGACCAAATGTCCCACGTCCTTGGTTTGTCTGCCAGCACTCCAATCAATCCCCAGTCTGATGCCTGCAATTTTACTGGGGCCAACAAGGAGATCAAGGAAGTTCTGGGGGGGGGGTCACACTGTCAAACATCCATGTTTTTTTTTGGCCTACCACTCTTCCTTCTTTTGCAGCCCTTGTTCATAGGTTCATAGATAAGTACTAAGCTAACTGCCCTTGCGAGACATTTTAAGCCTAGCCAATTATCCCTTGTGAGACTCAAACCCTGCACCTTGTGTTTGCAAGACAAACACCTTAACCATTAGGCCACCCTCCCCACCCTGGTGGTATTGTTCAAGGGATGGGTGTGCAGTGGAGACATTTGGCAAATCACTGCATCTCTGTGGCAGCTCAACTGTGTCTCTACCCTTTTCCCCTCTTCAGAACATGCCTTCCCAACATACCATCTCCAGAAACTACCATAGATCTGTGCAGGAGACACCCACAGGTCCACTTACCCCCCATAGGGATGGTAACAGACATCCCTCCCTGCCATTCCATCAGTCACCCAAGCTGCTAATTGAACCCAAGTCATTTGGGCCATGGTCAGGACTTTACTTCTCTACACCACTGGGGCAGCAAATAACTGCTAAAATACACATTTATTTTCACATGAAGAAATATAATTGTTCATGTTATCTAAAAAATGCACATACTTGTTTTTAAACAAGTGTCTAAACCACATGAATGATTCATTTAAATTAAAGGAACTATAGTAATAAAACACTGCAAAAATTCCAATGCCTAAAACATCTATAATGCAAAACATATTTCTGGCTGTATGTTTCATTTAACACATGATGCATTGCTTTGTAAAAACAAAATCCATCTGTAGTCTCTATATATTCAGTATTGCTTATTATGTCATAACCTCATTTATTTAAATGCATTAGATTAACGGAGGAAACATAAATGAGTGTTCAGGACTAGATTTTAATATTTGTTCATTAAATGCATTATTCATATTTTTCTTCTTAAAATCTGAAAAATGCTTTGTAATCTGTGTAATCTGTTCCTCTAAGTTACAATTCTTTTAACGTCATGAAATGTTATACATAATGCATATCTACCTATATATGCTTTATTACAGCTTTCCCAATTAAAAAAAATGAAATAAAAGGTTTGACCCTTAGTACGATGTGTGAAAGCAGTAGTAACATCAATTAATACACTTTCTACAAATAATAACAGTTAATTTTCCTTTAAAATTGTGATGACCTTTTTTGACTGGTGTTTGTAACAAAGAAAACATTTTAAACTGGACTTACTCTTGTATGCAAATCATGGGTTACAATCTATAGCATATTTTTTCTGCACACGATTAATATTTTTGTAATAACATCATGTATCAGTTTGCTGTCCTTAGTACAAGTTAAGCAAAAACACAGGCTGTGAGTGGAAGTATGTTCTGATTTGGTGATGAGAGCACAATAATAAGGTTTAGATGTGCTGTTCCATTATCTAAGTGTGCATGAAACATTGGGATACAAAATTTACTGACATCACATCCAGCTCTTTAATAAGTAAATCACAGTCAGTGGCGAGTCCTGGAGTCCTGCAGTCCTAAGAATGTTCCCTCTAACAATGTTTATCTATCTATCTATCTATCTATCTATCTATCTATCTATCTATCTATCTATCTATCTATCTATCTACCTGTCTATCTATATACTTAGGATACATACTCCATCACTGTAAGTATGTTAGGTTTTACAGGATTCAAATGCTTAGAGCATCAAGCCTCACCATTGGCTATGACGTATTTGTTAAAGATTTGGTTGTGAGTTTATGTGCAAACTTAAAGTAATGAATCTAAAAATACTATCATTAGTTTTCTCAGAGCAACAGTCCCTCTGGTGCCAAAATCATAACTGCTCATGTAGATAAAAATAATCGATGGAACTAAAGTCCTTCCAAGCATTCTTTACACCCCCATCACTTATCCTTAAATTTAGGCTGCAGACTGCTATGTTCACTACAGCTTCTGGTCATTCCTACTCTCTCTCTCTGTGAAGAATCTCAAAATTAATGGCAAGTTAATAGACTGAACCAGAAACAGTGTGCATATGAACACTAGATCCAAGAGAAGGAAACCAGTTTAAGAAAATCTAAAGCCCAACAAAGGGTAATCAAACAATACAAAGTTTAATGAAACCACTGCACAAAGCGAGATATAAAACAAAAGTTGGTTTAGCACCAAAGTGTTAGGCACTTTCACCAAACCATAGACTTCTTCAGAACCAATAAGCAAACAAATGTAATCCAGTAAATATCTATCTAGCTATCTACAGTATATAGACATATAGCTATAATTACCTTAAGTCACATGATTAAAACAATCAATAATGATTAGTAAATAGATAACCTATTGCCTAAAGATCCTATATAAATCAAATGAAGTAACAGCAATAAAATACTATTGCAAACCTGTTGATAAAAGACTTGTACAAATGTGCATTTAAATTAAAACTATGCAATGAATAAGTTAATACAATTTTTTTTTAATTCATAATTTGGTTGATGGCAACTTTAAAACAGAGGCAATACTCACATTGTCATTCAAACCTGGGTGTCTAGTTGGATTAAGTTTAAGTTGCCAAACAATTTCTCGGTATACAAGGCTTGATTCCCAAGCACTACCCCTCGGAGGAATAGGGACCTTCACCAAAATACCAAACTCAAACCTCTTAAAATTAGGGCAAATCATAGCTTTCAACCTCTTAGGGCAAGAAATCTAGACAAAGCCATACATAAAAGTGGAAAAAAGGCCGAAAAACATGGACAATTTTAATTATTGCTCTTACAAACATAGAAAGTTAATAGAATAACATATTTTGCATTAACATGATTTTTTTGAATGGAATGATGCCTGGAACTCAAATATCTGTCATTATTTTCTAACTTCAAACTTAAATGGTTTGCCACTAGTTTGCTAGAAAACCACAAATTTATGAAAAATGGACCAAAAATATGAGGCAAAATCTGGACATTGTGTGAAAATCTGTTCAGTTGAGAGGTATGGGGCAAACACAGGAATATCTGTAAAGGGCATTTCTGAATTTGCCCTCCTTTATATCATAAAGAACATGTCCAATAAATTTTTTTTCTCATGTTCAGAAACCACTTTATTAGAAACCATTCTCGCCAATTCAACAAACTAGTCCTTGACTAAACTTATCATTTGGGAGTATATTTTAATAAAAATGTTAAAGCCTTATTTGGGAATTGTCCGACATATTATAAAAGACTCTTAGGATTTCCTGGGAAGGCTTAAAAATTATTTAATTGGTCCACAGGTGTTTTTTCTTACTATTGATATAGTTGACTTGTTCAGCTGTATTACCCAAATAGAAAGAATGGAGTTGTTTGGCAGCCAGTTTTGGAATGTGAATATTTGTCACCCACTGACATTAAGTTTTTACTTAATTGTATGGATATTATTCGTGGAAGCATTTTTTTTTATATTTTTAAGGTGAAATTTACAAGCAAGTCAGTGGGGTAGCTATGGGGGCGACATGTGCCCCTATATCTTGGGAGAAAAAAAAAGAAGTTATGTACTCACCATAACGTTCCATCTGAGTAGTTATACTTCATTTTTCTGCAACCTGTGGGTATTTGGATCCATATCAGATCCGAGCCGGCAACTTTTCAAGCATCTGCTCCAAGCTCCAAGTTCCTCCCCCTTACCCATAACCCATCACCATCTCCTACCTTCCCTCAGATCGAGTTTGCCACTACTCAATCAATCAGCAACTCAATTTTATCACAAACCTTGAACAGGTTCGGGGGAAGGAGGGCGGGATGGTTGCAGAAAAATGAAGTATTACTACTCAAATGGAACGTTATGGTGAGTACATAACTTCTTTATCTGAAGTAGTTAACTTCATTTTATCTGGAACCTGTGGGACAGAGTCCCCAGCTACTAAAAATCCTGGGAGGCACTCATGGAAGGATATTCCTGAGCACTGCAGAGCCGAAGGATGCTCTCCCTCTGGAGATCAAATCCAACTTATGAGAAGTGAAGGTATGTGACTTTCCCAAGTTGCTGCCGCAAAAATATCATCCAGTGAAACCCTAGACCAAAAAGCAGCAGAAGTCACCATAGATCTGGTAGAATGAGCTTTAACAGGACCAGGCGGGGACATACCTTTGTCATTATAAATTTGCAAAATACATTGTGTAATCCGTCTAGCTAAGGAAACCTTGGAGATGGCTTTGCCCAGAAAGGGTTTAGAGAAGGACACAAATAACTGGTGAGACCTACGAAAGGACTTTGTTCTGTGTAAATAAAAATTAAGCTATCTATGAACATCTAGCAAATGAAGCTTATATTCACCCTTGTTCTGAAAATTTGTAAAGAAAACAGGCAGGTTAATAGTCTGATTAATGTTTGATTCAGAAGCTACTTTTGGTAAGAAGAAAGGGTTCATGCAGAGCGAGACCCTGTCCTTATAGAAAATCAAGTAAGGGGGCATGACAGACAAATCTTGAATCTCAAAAACCCTCCTAGCTGATGTAATGGCCACTAGGAAGGCTGTCTTCCAGGAAAAGAACTTCAAATCTGCTGATGCTGCAGGTTCAAAGGGAGGAGCAACTAACGCCTGTAGAACCAAGGTAAGGTCCCAAGGAGGAACAGAGTCCTTAATCAGGGGGCATAAAAAAAAGGTGCCTTTAAGAAAAGCCTTACACAGTCTCAAAGAGGCCAGAGCATTCATGTTTTCACCAACATGGAAATTCGAGATAGCTGCCAGTTGCACTTTCACCGTGGAGGAACTACCCTCTTGTTGGAAAATATTGGCTAAAAAATCCAACACTGCAGGAACATGGGCTGTAAAGGGATCTAGGTTCCTCTGAGAAGCCCAAATAGAGAATCATTTCCATTAGCTGCGGTAAATCTTCCTAGTGGAGGCCTTATGGGATGCCACCAGAATAGTTTTTACTGAAGATGAAAGACCGGGAGTCCTGGCAATCAAGGGAACTGGAGCAACCAAGCCTTCAGCTTGAGGCTGTCCAGGTTGGGCGGACAAGTGCCTGAGGGATGAGAGATGAGATCCGGGCAAGGATCCAGAATCCAAGGAGGAGCTAGAACATGAGACCAGAGGAAGGGGAACTACATCTGACGAGGCCAGAATGGGGCAATGAGGATCACTTTGCACCCCAGTTGGCAAGCTTTCTAAAGAAACTTTGGAATGAGAGGTAACAGGGGATAAGCATACAGTAACCCAGGAGGCCAAGCATAGACTAGAGTGTCTCTGGGGGGATCCCCTGGTGAGGGGATCAGAGCGAATAATTCGCTGCACTTCGCGTAGGAAGGAGATGCAAAGAGATCACAGCAAGGCTGACCCCACGCAAGGAAGATCTCCTCCACTATCGATTGTTTAAGAGACCACTCATATGGCATTAGAATAGCCTGACTCAGTCTGTCCGCTAAAATGTTGTAGCATCCCTGGATGTGCGTTGCAGGTCTATATTAGAAAACCAAACATCCAAAACTGTGAACACCGAATGAGCGACACATATACGCTGAACTACAACAAGAGCGAAGGACCTAAATGTCGAAAACTGCAATACTGAATGCATTTTAAACAACAACAGTGCCACCCAGGTAAGTAAAACACACACAAACAAACTTCATAACTCACACTTTTGCCCCCCTGCACCCCCATTTGGAGGGATGTGCCCACCACACCCCTCCTACTTATATATACCAACTCTGAGATCGCACTACAGTGGGGAAAAGTATATATTTCCTCTTCCCCACTATCACCCTGCTGGCCACAGGAATTAGTTTGGTGTTCCTGTTTTCAACTTTTAGGGCCTTTGCACTTTACGTGTCACTCATTAGGTGTTTGCCGTTTTGGATGGTTGAGCCTCTAATATAGACACGTGCATTGCAATCAGAAATTGACTGGTGGATATCGCCCACTCCCACACTCTCATGGCCTCACAACAGAGAGGGTAAGATCTGGTTCCCCCCTGTTTGTTGATGTACTAGACAACCAAAATGTTGTCTGACTGAACTCCAATTGTTCTCGAGGGAAGAACAGTGTGAAAGGCTTGCAACGCTAAAAGCACTGCTCACATCTCCAGAACATTGATATGCAATCTGGTCTCGGTCTGGGACCATGTGCCTTGGACCATCCTCCCCAAATAATGCCCCCCCACCTGAGCTGGGAGGCATCTGTGGTCACTGTGGCTTGGGCTGTGGGTGAAACAAATGACTGTCCTGCTAAGATCTCCGGTGATTGGAGTCACCAGAGAAGTGACACCCTGCCGGCTTTGCTGATTTGAATGGGATAGTCCATGGTGAGATCTAGCCAAGACCACTGTACTGCCAGAGTCCACTGAAGAACACACATGTGAAGATGCCACAGGGAAAGATCGAGATTGCTGCAGCCATAGAGCCTAGGGCTCAGATAACGTCACCCGCTTTTGGTAGCCTGGGGCCAAGGATCACTGATATATGGGCCCGTAGGCTCTGTACCCTGTCTAGAGTTAGGAAGATTTTCAATTGGAGAGTGTCCAGCCATGCCCAGATAAAGTCCAAGATCTGCAGCAGGTCCAAGTGGGACTTGGAAACATTGATAGTAATCCATAGCTGGATTGCAAGATGAAGGAAGGAGTCTCTGGCCATGCAAAGAAGATGCTTGGTGGAAGCAGCGAGGAGCCAATCGCCTAGGTAAGGAAATGCCTGAATCCCCTGAAGCCTCAGGTGAGCTGCTACGACTGTCCTGGACATCTGTCGAGCACATCCAGTTGCATTCTCAGAGATAAGGTAGAATGGACTGTAGGGTGACCATCCAGAATTTCTGCTTGGCTACAGCCAGGTTCAGGGTTGACAGGTCCAAAATTGGCCTGAGGTCCCCCGTCTTTTTTGGCACTAAAAAGAACCTGGAGTAAATGCCTGATCTGGACTGATCTAGGGGACTGGTTTGATGGCTCATTTTCGAAGCAGCTTGGAAATCTCTAGTGCTGCTGTCTCCTTTTGAGTGGGTGGGACATCTGGGAGGCACTTTGGTTGGATGGAAGGGGTAACAAACAGGATGGTATAGCCTCTGGATATTAATTGAAGCACCCAACTGTCCACAGTTATGGACTCCCAAGCTGTTGGGTGCAATGACAATCTTCCCCGACTGTCTCCAGAGTAGGACAGTTGGGCAACCCCTCAGGGCTGCTGCATGGGCCTGTCCAAGAAGGTCTCCCTAGACCCAAAGTTCCTCGGCCCCCCTCTGCCTCTGGGGCGGCATCTGTCTTGTCCCCCTCTGCCTCTAGGGGACGAGTTGTCCTGAGAGTCCCAGGAAAACTGTGATTTTCAGAACTACATCTTCTTTTGCCATCTCTGATTCCTAGAAAAGGATCTTTGAGGGCTAGAGAAGTGGACTCTGATGGCAGACAAAGTCTTCCCATCCTTTTTGCTCTGGACCAGAGTGTCACGTACTGTCTTCCCAAAAAGAGAAGAACCATCGAAGGGAGCATTTGTGAAAGATGCCTTGAAGGGGTCCGCGAATTGACATAGTCTGAGCCAAGCATGTCGCCTCATAGCCACGCCGGTCCCAGCTGCCCTCACCGCTCCTTCCGTGGCATGGGAAAGGAGATGCATGGACGTGTTCAATACTGATTTGAGAGTCAACATTTTTGCGGAGAACAGATGCTTGTCCTCCGGTGACAAAGACTCTGGGGGTGACTCAGCGAACTCCGTGAATAGGTCTTGCTGCAGTCGTATGATGTGTGCCAAATAATTCAGTGCTCAAATGGAAAATGTCGCTGAAGAAAACACTCACTTCCCAAATCGATCCACCACCCTGGACTCCTTGTCTGAAAGGGTGGACTGAGGAACTCTCCTGTGCCAGTTCCCTCTTGGGGATCCTTTGAACCAGGCAAGTCTGTCTGAGGGTGGAGAGAGAATTCTGTCTGGGCATTTTGGTATCGGCTCTATGGTGTCAGGCTCCTTCCATCCCCGTGTGGTGATTAGATCCACCAAGGAATCCGCAGGAGGGCACACCCAGGATGTAGACAGGCCCATGCCAAAAGCCTCCAGGAACACCGGCTTATCCATAGAAGGTTTTGGGGTTGACCAACCTCCCCTCTGGTGGAGGATCTCCATGATGTCTCCAAATGAGACATCCTCGGGAGGTGACCTGGGGGAACCTTCTCCATCTAAATCAGTGTCTTCTGTCAAGGACTCGGAGAAGTCCAGGTGCCTCCTTTTACACATGTGCTTATGGGGACCCTCTTCAGTGGGATTCTCTGATGAGGGCTTGTGAGCCACAGGGGTTCCCCCAGGGGAACAGCCTGGGGGTTCTATAGCATGGGCTGACCCTGGGACAAGCTGAAGGGAGTTGTAACTGAATCCAAAAGAGCCTGGGTGGAATCCAAGGAAAAAGGCTGGGGTCTCGATCCTTGGGAGAGAACCCATTCCACCATGTCAAATGCCAATGGAGAGTGCACCTCCTTAGCACCCAACAAGGAGGAAGCTCTCCGTGGGTCCACCGTGAGGATCAGGGCTGAGGCAGGAGTAGCTAAGTTCCAAAGGAATGGCTTGGATCTGACAAAGTCAAAGCCAAAGACACCTCCATCCCCTCGGATCCGACTCCCTGACCTCGGTCCCGAGAGTTGCTCAGATCCAAACTGGTCTGATCCGAGGAACTCAAGGTAATCACTGGCATCGATGTTGGAGGAACCGTCAGTGCCAAACCCCCAGCTCTGAGGATGCCCTGATCCGTAAACCCTGAAACTGCAGGCCAGATCAGGGAAGGTGAAATTGGTTGAAATAAGGGCATGGAGGTCCCCCTTCCAGAGGGAGAGGGCCCTGGAAAGACTCCCATTTGGATTTTGGTCCAAATAAATCTCCTCATCATCCTGTCCATATCCAACTCCAATAAACTCCTAGTCGAGCACGAGGAGGTGACCGACTCAGATCTGGCTGGTCATTGTGACCACCTAGATGAAGGCCTCGGATCCAAGGGCTCCATCAGCTCTGGGGAGAACCTTGGGGAGTGGAGCCAAGGAGATGTAGGTCTTGACACTTTAGAAGGCAGGCTAGGGAAGGGCTCCCACTTTGGAGACTGCTTGTGGGGCCTACCCCCTCTCTTATCTCTGCCCTTATTCCTCTTGTCCTTTCCTTTAACCTCTCCTTCAACAGGTCTAGTGGGAGGGTGAGTGCCAGCCTGAGGGAGGGGTTGAGCAACTGTTGGAGGAGCTGAGGCTGATGCATCCAAGGAGGAAACAGGTAGAAGGCCCTTTGCAACCAGTTTGGCCTTCCATTCTTTTAAGGCCCTAGGGTTAAACCCAGCACACATGCTGCACTGAATGGAAAGATGGGGAGCACCCAGGCAAATAGCACACAGAGTGTGGCCATCGGCCGGTGAAAGCTTATGGCCACACGCTGTGCATTTTTTAAAGGTAGGCTTTGGCTAACACTACTGGCAACTCCTAACGCACACAGCCAACCTTCTTAAAACCAACACTCTAACACACACACCTAAAGGGTAGGGAAGGCCTTACTATACTACTTTACCACAATTTCTTTTGTGTAAAACCGACTATCAGCAACAAGGGGGAGGTAAAGGGAACTAAACGATCATACACACTCACTATAAAGAGCAAAAAAGTTTGACCAAAGTCACTTACTAACACCCATCACTTGGAGCTATAGAGATCACAATGCTTATGCATGAAGTGGCAAACAAGATCTGGGGAAGGTAGGAGATGATGATGGGTTATGGGTAAGGAGGAGGAGCTTGGAGCTCAGAGCAGATGCTTGAAAAGTTGCCTGCTCAGATCCGATATGCATCCGAATACCCACAGGTTGCAGATAAAATGAAGTTAACTACTTCAGATCATGTTTTTAATTCACATTTTGCAAACTTTATTTATGATTTCTGGATGATATCTTTAGTCTATGGGAAGGTGATCAGGAAATGATTTACACTTTTGTTGAATACCTAAACAGTTTAACCAACTTTTTGGCCACATTAGCTATGGGGATACTAAAATTTCCTTGGTTGGTAATACTTTTGAGTCTACCATTTACAGAAAACTAACTTTTCCTTATTCATACTTGCAGTTTAATAGCTTTCATCCAATTACATACAAAAAGAGCTTAGTCAAGGGCCAATTTGTTAGACTGGAAAGAATGGTTTCTGATAAAGTGGATTTTGAACATGAGAAAAAAATGTTAAGGCACATGTTTTTGGAAAGAGGATACCTGGTTCCATTTATTCTACAAATTTGTCAAGAAGTTTGTGATAACTGGGTCATTGAGTACAAACCTTTGTTGGCTATGGACTTGGAACACACACATGACCTTCACATAAAATTGCTGAACATCTTGATAGTAATTTTTGTAGGGCTTTGGTCCTTCAATACAATGACTGTTCCAGCCAGGTAAAGGACAGTATTATAAAATACTGGTTGGTATTTAAAGGTAATAAACAATTACACCAAGCAGGTGAGCATCCCTGTTTTATGTTTAAATTTCCATTTACTATGAAAAAGATTTTTGAATGGGTAAAAAAAGATGACGATAAACAACCTACCAAGAGGACCCCCAAAAGTGGTGCATGTTGCCAGTGTACCTATATCTATATGGGTACTGTTATGACTCTGGAGAACATGTTTAACACCCAACTTTACTTACAAGCTAGTAATTCTACTTCTCAGGGTTTGGTATGCACTTCTAATTGTAAACAAGGTCCTGCTTTTTATGTGGATAAGACCAAAAGGTTTTTGAAAAAAATAATTTACAAACACTATTATGATATAAAGAAGGGCAATTACAAAAATGTCCTTTGCAGACATTCCTGTGTTTACCCTGATTTTAAGAGGTTTGAGTTTGATATTTTGGAGAATGTCCCTATTAATCCAAGATGTGGTGCTTGGGAATCAACCCTTGCATACCGAGAACGTGTTTGGCAACTTAAACTTAATGCAACTAGACACCCAAGTTTGAATGACAATGTGCGTATTCCCTATGTTTCAAAGTTGCAGTCAGACAAATTATAAATTAAAAAAAAATGATAGATGTGGAGCTTTGTACTGACATAACTTTATTAACTGATTCATCATATAGTTTTAATTTACATGCAGATTTTTACAAGATTTTTATCAACAAGTTTAATAAGTTTTTTATTGATGTTATTTTTTTTGATTTACATAGGATTTTAGGCAATAGGTTATCTGTTTAGTAATCATCATTGATTGTTTTAACCATGTGATTTAATATAATTTATAAACATATATATATATATATATATATATATATATATATATATATATATATAAAACTATATATATATATTTATATACACACACACACACACATATATATATATATATATATATATATATATATATATATATATATACATACATACACACATCTATATATATATGTATATGGTATGCATGGATTTGGTCATACGGCCAAATGTTGAACACAACATGTTCGTATGTCAAAACGCCAAACACCCCCCCCCCTTTTTGACCCATGGTAGCACTTGTTTAGGTGGTAGAGTGGTCAGAAATGTTGACTTTTTAATTTTTTACGACATTCCAACTGTCTGAAATCTAAAACGTTGACATATAAGTTCAAAGAAACCCCTGTTTGACTATTGGTTGTGCGACCAATTGCATGTAAACCTAGATATATATGTATGTATGTACATATATATATATATATATATATATATATATATATATATATATATATATATATATATGCATATACATAAATATACAGGATTAAGTTTGTTTGCTTATTGGTTCTGAAGAAGTCTATGGTGTGACAAAAGTGCCAAACAACACTTTGGTGCTAAACCAGTCTTTGTGTTATATCTCGTTTTGTGCCATTATTTCATTAAAGTTTGCATAATTTGATTATCCCATATTGGACTTTACATTTTTGGACTCGTTTCCTTCACCTGGATCCGGCATTTATATACGCACTCTTTCTGGTTCTAAGTGTTTGTGTTGTGTTTGTTGCCACCTTCTCATTTCTGTTAAGTTAATAGACTGCCAAGTTCATAGGTTCATAGGTAAGTACCAAGCTAATTTTAAGCCTAGCCAATTTCCCTTTTTGTGCTCAAAATAACCTATCCCATTTGGTTTTAGACTGGACTTACCCATCCCATGGTCAGTAATTATATATTACCACTAATGAGAATACAATAGATCATACCATAGATAGTGTGGGGAAACCCATACTTGAAGAAGAAGAACTTATTTTTTTATGCAACAACAGTTATTTCCAAAGTGCTTCAAAGCTGTTGGAAAATAACACTCAGTGACAAAGGTATATCACTATAAAGCTATGGAAGCAGTATAATAAATGAAAATGCCAGAAAGAGAATTCATTAATGACTCATAGCTGTCACATTGTAACAGATGAAGTTAACAGAGAATCAACAATTTAATGTAGTTGGAAGATAGCAAAATGAGAAACTCCAAAGTGATGTGCAAATTGCATTTATTGACAAGTTCTGCTGGCCCAAAGCACAAAAATAAATTATCCCACTTGAGTAGAAGTTGGAGCATGTTCAAACTATTTAAATAACTAAGCAGTGGACAGCAATGAAGACGTAATCAAGTTTTCTATTGGCAGCCATCTGCCACAACCATGGACATTAAATTCACTGCCAAGAAACTCTCCAGTGAAACACATGGTGGAACAAGTCTGGCATTCTTCAACAAACTAGAGCAAAGAATCATGTACAGGCTTATGGGAACATGAGTGCATCACAAGTGCATACTGGCTGTTGAGATGACTATAGGTGACACACGACCATATAAACATGTATACACACTCACACACACACAAAACACACACATCAAAGGTCATACAAGAAAAGGCAAAGCCTGTACTAAGTCTCAATCCAGCATCATACTTAAGTCCCTGTGGGTGAAATCCCACACCCATAACTCAAGCTGCCACCAAGACTCAAACAAATGCCTAACATCTAATGCCAGAGTCACACACTATGCCACAGGTTCACAAATGGCTCATACCCCTCTAGAAGAACTGATCAGTTCTGATGGGCCTACAAACAGATCCCTGGAGAAGAAGTCTTAACACTGAGAGACCCCGACCCACCACATGGTGACTCAAGGGGTCAGTCCTCTTCATCAGGTTGAACAAATCATCAAGGGCCAGATGACTGCAGGAACTCCTACCAATGACATCAAGAAGTAGGAATTGAGATATAAACTGTTTGAATGGTAAAAAAAAAACAAAGAACAGAAGTGTGCAGGCGGCAGGTGCCATTATGTGGTCAATTCAACATTGTTACGACATAGCCAACAAAAATGTAAATAATGCTTAATATAGGCATATACAAGAATTTCCTGACTATTTTTTCAAGTTTTCTGTTATAGATCATGTAGACCTGGGACAAAGAGAGGGTCCAATAGATGAATACTTGGAATTTATTGAGATGAAATGGCAGATCAAATTAAATTCTACAATTTGTCCTGGTTTGAATGATAAAATAACACTTTCCCCCTTTTTAAAGCTTAAATCCATGTATTTAATTTAATGGTTATGTGGCTGTTTTATATGTATGTAAGGTTACTGTGCTTTTTATTGCCAGCAGATTAATATTTAACCTAGTTTTAAAACTTTGTTAACAGGGGTGGGGATTACTGTGTATTAACTAATTATGACTTTGAGTTGTGTATTTATATGATGACACCAACGTTTTTAATTCATTCTGAAGAAGTCTGTGTATAAGAAAGATGAAAGCGCTAAATACATTATTTTACTTGAATTATTGCTGCTGTCTTGGAGTTGGTTCACTCATTTTTGCTGTCTCCTGGTTTGTGCATTTTGGTGTTTTTGGTCAGTTCAATGGAATGTAGTTTCAAAAGCACGCTTCTCTTTCTGAGCATGGTAATTTCTAGAAAAGATTTCAAATTTTCGCTGTCACCATAACATATGTAGATGACACCCTGACTATAACCCAAATTACCTAATATCAGTTAGTTGCTCAAGCACAGGAATAGCTAGGCATGGGGAGGGGTAGCAGTGAGTAGCCAACACTGGGGCACCCATGCTGGGGAAGGGGATTTGGTCCACTCAGTTGCAATGTCATCTCCTACAGAAAAAAAATGCAAATAAGTCACATGTAGTGGAGTGGAGTTCTTGTTAGGCTCTCCAAACCCATACAAGGAGCTTGATCTTGTTGGGATGAACAAAACATAGAGAAAGGTGAGCTTTTAAGGTTCTTACAGTTCAGTTGCATTATAGTCATGTATCACAGTTGGTACTTCCAACGATCATAGAACGTAAAAGGCTCACCTTTCTCTGCTTTGTCATCTCCTACAACAGAGCAAGGAAGAGACTTGTATGGCATGTAAAGTATGAGCCAGGGATGTGCACTTAGTGCTACAAAGCCACATTCATGTGGTAGCATTCATGGAGCATGTGTGGGAACATGTACACCCACAGAGGAAGGCACTGCAATTTCTAACATCTGCAACCACACACTTCAGCTGCTGAAGAAAGGGTTACAGCCTGATAAGAAAAAATGATGGAGCCCTGTACAGGAATATATGGGATGACTACTTGAGGGAGGATGTATGGTTAGCAGGTAGCATGTGATAAAAATAGGACACATCCCCTAGCAAGAATTGTTCTCATTATTAGATCATTGTGCTGTAAAGACATCACAACAGCTTTCATTCCAGAAGTGTACATTTACAGAGGCAATTTTCATATTTCAAGATTCATTAAGGAATTAAAAGTCCTTGTTAAAGTGGGATCTTAGTAAAAACTTTAGCTAAAGTTTAAACCCGTGCTGCACAGAATATTGAGTTTAAAACACAAGACTACACCGGAGTCTCGCCATAAAACTGCACAGCACACAAACAGAAAGAATGTCTGGGCAAGTAGATTGAGGCAAAGTGAGCATATCACAGAGAGACAGAGAGAGATTTTCTCAATACTGGAGTGGTGGGGGATGGCCTATTTGAAATAACTATGCTGAATGATTTTAAGCCTCAGAAATACATTAAATGAGAGCAGTGGCAAGGGATCATATAATTTAAACTTTGATTCTTGATTATATTCATAATGTCTGCAGACAATAGTAACGGAGCTTCGGGTTAAAACAGAGGCATTCTTGCCTATTGCAACACTTGACAGCTGGTGTAATATACAACCATGTCTCTGCACAGCAGTTGATAACTTGGATTAAAATGTAAAAAAGCAAAATGAGTGACTGCAATATTTAATGGCAGTGTTGCAAAATAGCTTATAACCTGGCACTGGTGTCAAAAACAAAGCGAGTAGTTGCAAAGTCCAGCGTCAGAGGTGCAGAGCAGATTATAACTAAGGTACAGGAGAAAATAAAGAGAACACTGTAATGTTCAGTGTTACAGACAGTGCAACTTATAACTTGGGTACAGGTATAAATAAAGTGAGCAGCTGTAATATTCATTGATTTACATACACAGAGCAGCTTATAACTTGAGTAAAGGTATAAATAAAGTGAACACTGTAATGTTCAGTGTTACAGACACAGTGCAGCTTATAACTTCCGTATAGGTGTAAAAAATGTGAGCAGCTGTAACATTCATTGATTTACATACACAAAGCAGCTTAATACTTGGGCACAGGTGTAAAAAAAACAAGCGAGCAGCTGTAATGTTCAATGGCAGAGCCACAGAGAAGTTTATAACTTGGGCACAAATGTAAAAACTAAAAAGAGCAACTGTTCATCACATTAAACAGCAGGTGAAAATAGTTGGAGCCAGTGATTTGTCCTCATTTAGGTAACAGAACTACAGGGCCAGAGAGCTTTCTGCACAGATATGCTTCTCTTACCAGCATTTTAAAGAGAGTTTAGCACTAGCTGAGGCTTTGCTGGCAACACACAGTGGCAGGGAGCCTTAATATAAAGTTTAGTCACCCCTCTCGCATACATTTTCTTTCACAGAAATTAAAGAATCTCACAACTGTGACCTCAAATCAGTATTATAGTGGCTCTGAAACTGACTGTGGTCAGTATGTTCAGTAACTTCCAGAAGACAGTGAACACAGTCTAACGATGAGTCTTTGGAGGTGGTGGAGTGACCACATAGTGGCCATTAGTATGGAAAGTAGTAGCCAGAAAAAAAATCTGTTCTGTTTCTGATTGCGGATTGTTATTAATACAATAGAGGAAAAGCAGGCAAAACTTATCAGTGGAGCTCCTTGATAAGCTCAAAATGTAGGACTGAAGTGAGCGGCACTAGACATCTAATCAAAGCAAGAGTCACACTGCCAGTACTAAGTAAATGAGCAATTTAAGTAAGGCTAGTTATGAAGTATTTAGATGGGCGTGTGTATAATTATATTTTATTCATTTTTTTATTCATTTTGCTAACCAGGTAAGCCCACTGGACATAAGTTTTCAGAGGCAACCCAGCATTACTGTTTGGTAAAGTGACTTGCTCAGAGTCGCACAGTAAGCAAATGAAGGTGGAAGGAATCATACCCTGTACCCTTCACTACAGGAAGGAGCTTATTAACAGCTCAGAGCCTTAATGTAGTGCTTTCACTGCCAGTATAATAACATATGGTGTATATGAAGTTTGCAGAACAAGAGTTATGTAATGTGGTTGCATTTTGCCTACTGAATGAGCAGAATAAACATGAGACAATGTGAAAAATGTTGTGGTTACCGAAAATAAAGATTGACCTTTGAACAAATGGCCATTGCTCAGCTTTGACAGATACCCTTAACTTGGGACTCCTACATTATTTGTAATTAGCCTTAAAGCATCCACTTTTCTTTACTGTACTGTGCTGGCATTTATCATTCATGAACAACTGAGCAATTAATAAATCTGTCAAACTTCCTAATATTGTTACCTTTCAGGCAGTTGCCTGTTATGCTGGCATCATTTAAATGTGCTCACATGCATGTTGCCTGTAGCTTTCACTGGCCAGCAGGATGCATCAACAGACAAAAAACTTTTTAGCCACTCTGTTATATAAGATGGCCTACAGACCCCAGTGATCCAATACATCAAACTGACCAAGAAAGATTTGTTCCAGCAACTGTGTCATCCCGTTAGTTGGTAAATTTCTCATTTTACACCCTTGTACATCTTACTTGTCTTTTCGGCTTTTCCCGGTTAGGGGTCTCCACAGCGGAACTCCGGTCCGCTAATGATTGGCAGTAGATTTTTTATGGTGCCGAGTTGCCAGCCCGACGCCCAACCTTCAGTGAAGGTACACCCATTCACGCATGTCTTTTGGAGGCCACTCGACTGCGGGGAGGACATGCAGACTCCACACAGATGGCACTCCAGCTGTAAATCGAGCAGAAGAACCTCTTGCTGTGAGGCAACAATGCTACCGCTGTACCACCACGGCTATTCCTTGTACATCTTACTATACACCCTAAATTGTGGTTACTGTATTTGGTGGGGCATGTATATCCTAGACTATTTTTGTTGTGTTTGCTTGAGGCAGCTTACGTCCTCTAGGGTAAATTATGCTGTTTAGATGATCTGCTAACTTGCTTCTGATGTCTACCTCACAACTCTTCTGTGGTTATATGGGTTCCCCTTATTTCTGTTAGATGATCTTAGTAATTCTGCTTTTCCTCTCACATTTTTTTCTGAATCCTAGCTCAGTTCAAATGTTGTTGCTCCTATACTGTTCATACTCCATTTCTTGTCTCTACCCACCTTTCCCCAACCCCTTTTTAAAAAAAAATCTTTGATTTTTTTTTTTTAGACAGGTATTTTCATCTAGTACTCCCAGTTCTTAAAAACAAAACAAACTGCTCACTATGGGACTCATACATTTTATTCTGCATTATATTCACAGGTGCAAAATATATTCTCTGCCCTTGTTTCAGTTCGTCCACCTTAGGGAGGCATTCTACTTCTCCAAAGATGGTGACAGCCAGACATCCTTCATTTATAAGAAGTGTTTTCCCAACCTGTTTCATTTGACTATGGAGCACCTGTCATATCCATATTGTGCAGTTCCTGCTGGTACAGTTAAAATATAAAGCAGTGATTTAACAATCTTCTGCAAGTTAGTCCTCCCAAGGGTGGTGCATACTACCTAGTTCTTCACAAATCCTTCTTTTATGGGAGAAGTTTTATTTGACTACTCCAAGAAGGATATTCTTTGGACTCCCCTCTGTTCTGGCATTGACAGACAGGTATAAACTTGACCTCTTCTTTGTTTACATCTCAGTTGCCTTCTTCCAGTCTACTGCATGGGTAATATTGTAAGGATTCTGTTGGCCTCAGCTGTCAGGTATATCATGGGCAGCCTGACCAGCATGAGTTTTTCTTGAGCTATCTAGCTTCCTAGGAAATATGCACTTTTTAAAATGTATCTCTCTTCCTGCATAGGTAAAAATCCTCTGTTGTGCCTTGTTGTGTTTCCATGAACTATATTGCATCAATACGGCCAAAGTAAAATAGTGCAAAGGTCTGCTCTGCCCTCATTCTCCTGAGTTATGTGAGCCACTGTGCCTGATTTTTGCAACCACATTAAGCTGCTATTCTTACAGTCCTCCAATAACCACCATGGGTGTCTTAAGCCTGGCAATGAAGGTATTAGATCCTGCAAATCTGTCTGGATGAAGTTGTGGAATGCAGATCAGGGCTTGTTAAAAGTGCTGATTAGGCTACCTTTCCAAGGAAATTCACTCCTCAAGCAAGGCCCATTTAAGCTTATTAAAACAGGAGAAAGTATTCCAGCTTGGAATATGTTGCTTACATGTCAGACCAGGAACAGAGGATCTCAGTTTACACATGACAAGAGACCATCACCCTATATACTTCCTTTCTGAACCAACCCAGCTAAAGGACCTATGTTTTCTGCCAGCATTGCAATTTATTCCCCAAAGGCAAGCATCCAACAGATTCCTCATTCAATGGCAGTAGGCCCCAACATCTCCTCACGTGGTTGGGGTCTCAAACTTCAAGCAAGTTACCAGGTCAGCTGAAGACTGCTACATATTACCTACTTATGAAGGTCTATCATTCCCAATCTGTAGATGTGTGAAGTGATGCTCAGGGTTGTATTCTATATTTTTTGGGGAAAAAAACACAACTTATTATTGGTGCATCCAAAAATAGTCAAGATATGGGTATTATAACCCACCGCAGGATTTAATAAAATCCGTGTAGAGCCTACATGGAATGCATCCATGTACAGAGCCATGGGTCCCCCTCAGCAGCGCACCATGCATATTAATAATGGTGCGCTGCTGATGGAGAATCAAGGAACACAGATATTGAATCAGTGTAGGGAAAGGTGTAGCAGCTAACCGTGGCTGCAGATGAGTCTGAGGCTCCCTGCAATGGTCCCCAACACTGTAGTAATGTTATGAAGTGTGTCAAATTTGTGATATGTCATTTCAATGATGTGTTATGTGTAACCTGATTTTTAATATTTTTTTTTACTGCATGTTTGCACAACGTGGAAAACAGCAATGCCAAGCTGTGCTCAGATATAGATAGCTGACACCTGCCAGACATCTAAAAATAGGAACCAGATGTAATCAATAATCATAATTCCATCTATTTGTATTTTACAAATATGCTTTTTTAATTTCCATTTGTGCGGCATGGTGCAAAGCACAGCAAAGCCAAGCAGAGCTCATACATACAAAGGTGACACCTGCCAGATAATCTAAAAATAGAAACTGGATGTAATTAATTATTAATGTAAAGTTTTGTTTACAAATGTTTACACGTGTTCACACTGCACAGTGTAGTGCCAAGCAAAGCTTACATGTAGTTCAATAGTATATGTGAAGGTATACTGGTTTTCATAAGATCCAAGTAGCTAAATGGGTAGAGTTACAGCTATATGTGTAGTAGGTCCTGGGTTAGAATCCATAGCAGGTAGAACATGTCTGTAATGTGCTGGACTATTTTTCTAAAATGTAATAATAAAATTGCAAAATATGGCACTGCTGCACTCTGCTGTGCTCTGATTAGCTAAGCACTGCTCATTCATGCTAAGCAGTGCACAAGCATGTTAATGGCTACCAATGTTTGCTTGGTGCTAAGCTTTGCTAAAACCACGGTTCTGTGAGTTTTTGTGCTGGCCAGCACTGCTTAGCTGGTTTGCGCGGTGCTAAGCAATGTGGCACTTTTTTAATGTTGCTCAATGACGTGTAAGTGTAGGAAAGCAGCCTATATTAAGCCCAATAGGCAGGCATTCTGCAGACTCCATTGGAGTTCGATCAACTGTTGATATGGGTGGTGGTGTTGGAAAAGGTGTGCACTTTTGGGCACAGTGGTGGGGCATTCAGGAGTCCACGGTCATGGTTAGGATCTTGTAAAAAAACATGATGATAGGCAGCTGCTGCTGGGTGGTTTCCAGGGCTCGGAGTGTAAGGTGGAGGCCTTGGACCAGTTGGCCGTAGAACTCACCAATGTTACTGATATCCCCCACACAGGTGAGCAGTGTTGTCACCACCATGATGACTTGAAAATGTGAAAGAGGGGAACCTTGGACACCTGGGTCCAAGAAGAGAGGGCAGGGAATGCTCCACAAGTATGTAAGTATGTTTTCTGCTGTCTTAACAAAATGCAAGCTGAATGTCTACAAAGCTGGTATACATAATGGTGTGCTTCTCTCCCAACAGCTGCAGCTGAGAGGGCTCTCAATGCTGAATCTCATCCCAGGTGCCTGGCCAGGTTGTGTCATGAGTGTGGTGAGCATGGATGCATTATGCCAACTGTACTGCAATAGGAAGAAAAAGTAAAGCATTAACTGCAATAAAGTATATACAATAAAGTCTGTAGTGCAATAAATGCTGAACTAAAGCTGTAGTGCAATAAATGAATAATAACAACTGTAGTTCAATAAAAACAAGAAACAATACAAATAGCAACAAGGAAAATGGTGTACATCAGAATTGTCTGTCATAACCATTGCAGTAGAGCTGTATGCATTGAGACTGTAAGATAAGGTTGCTGCAGTCAATTACAACAGTGTAATAGCTGTAAAATGCAAATCTAATGGCTGCAAACTGTATTGCTTAACTCATAGCACTGTTCAAGGCTGTCTCTAGGCCAATACTGGTCACATAATGCTCTGTCTTCCACAGACTTCAAGTAATCAAGGTATATTGGTGAGGTAGCCCACTCCATGGCCAGATATTGTATGTGGACATCACAGATATTTCAAACCAATAACAATAATATGTGTTCACCAGTATTGTTGAAAGTGGAATAAAACTGTAGTATGGATGTATACCATGCATGTGTGTTCTATTGTCACTGCAGTTTAGTATAACACTGTAACACTACTAGAATTCTAGAGGAAAGTCCTGTAACTTGTACAGCACAATTAATAGTATGTTTCCAGGTGATCTCCAGGAAAGTATCAATCACCCTGTTGTCAGCAGTGCCTCAGTAGCACAGTCTGTTAAATTCCACTGTACATTTTGCCACACACAGTTCTGGGTTTGAATCCAGTGCTATGTAGCATTACATTTCCAGTAGCAGTCATGTAATGATCACAATTTCTCTCTCCCCAAGAACACAAAAATGTTATGGGTGAGTTAGCCCATATTATGTGTAGATATTGTGTTTAGATCTCACAGAATGTTACACTAAATAGCAAGAATGTGTTCATTAGTACTGTTGATTCAGAAATAAAACTGTGTAATCCCAATATGGCTGTATCTCTTGCATGTCTATACTATCCTGCTGCAGTCGATTATTAAATTATTTGCAGACATCACTTGCAGTCACAGCTAGTGGGTTCTGCTCCCATGCCTGCCAACTAAGCCATGCCGGCTGTCTAGTTTAATTACTGTACACAAACATGCCTCTCAAATATCATGATTTCTCATAATGTTATTAAAAATTACTAATCTGTCTGTCACATGTTTATCAGATAAATTATTACCTGGAATGCAATGTATTACCAAATCCATTTACAGAACACCCTAGTAGTTATATAGGTCCACATTATGTGAAACCGTTCTGAGTAGTTCTGTAACTGAATTTGTTAGTGCTTGGCCCTTATTGTCCCATGCTATCAGCTTGAGAGATATGTACGTGCTACAACAGTGATAGGAGAATTGTAGTCACTGTAATCACACCTGTCAGTACACACCTGTAGAAGTATGTATGACCGTATGACCAGTGTTGTCAGGGATATCATCTGCAATGTCACTATGGAATGTTTTTCTCTTGCTCTCTCCCCACCTCTTATCTTAATTTATTCATTATTGTAATGTATTATTATGATTTAATTGTTATTAAGATTCAATATTAACATATTTTGTTAAACTAACCTGTTGTGTTGGCCTTATGGTTTACTTCACACTGGCATGCTGTTACCATACAGACTGTTATGTTAAATAATGTTGTGTTGCACATAATATACATTAATATGTATTTAGAGTAATAAATATGCTGTTCCATTCTGTTAACACTAACAATGGTTTGGTTGTTACTAACCATAACTTATTGCTTTACCTCATTTATCACAGCATGTTAAGGTAGACAGGTTCCAACTGATCCCCCTACCTTGTCTCAACCGGCCATGGCACCACACCCTCCCTGTCAGAGGTATTCACCCCTCATGTGTCACACACTGCCCCTGTCTGCTGTTTTGTCTGTTAGCAAATGCATCCTTACCAACCAAACTTACCTCCACCACATGTACCTATGTCCTTTCTCCTACATTCTACTCTCACCTTAAAAAAAATGGACACATGTCCCAACAAAAAATATCGGCTCATATATAGCTCTCCATTTCAAACACATGTCCACTGGACACAAGTAATTTGGTCCAATTGGCTTGACAATGCAGTTAT
Source organism: Protopterus annectens (assembly GCF_019279795.1). Classification (NCBI taxonomy): domain Eukaryota; kingdom Metazoa; phylum Chordata; order Ceratodontiformes; family Protopteridae; genus Protopterus; species Protopterus annectens. The sequence goes on along the minus strand of NC_056747.1, from coordinate 1,007,059,319 downwards.
GTTGCCCTCAGCCCTCTCTCTGGGGTTTGAGAATCCAAATTCATCTACAAATCTGTCAAAATGCACAGTTGTTGCTGTACAAGAAATGGATAGCTATGGTTCTTTCCAACATCCTTCCTGCACATCCCTCCCTGCCTTTCAATATGTTTTCCCCCTGCTTGCCCCCATTTCACCATGTAGCACAGTTTCATTAAGCTTAGCTAAATACAGCTATAATGAGTATATGTGTTTCTAACATTGTAAGTCACATATACAGAATAAACACCTCTGCCGTGTTTCAAACCCATTACACCTGCAGCACACTGCATTAAGCTGCCACACTATGCAAATCTTTCTTAAAATGGGTGGTTTAAACAAAACTTAATAATTGCCAATTACAGTCATTAGGCATGTCTCTGTGGAGCTCCATGCTGCACAGCACCGCGCAAACTGGAATAAACAGTAATGGAAAAAATGAGAGTGTACCTTGGATTCTGCTGCAATAGTATACACAGCCAAACACATGATAATGGATGTAACTGAGGCATGTGATAGCAGGTAAATGTGCCCTTTTATCAGCAACATGTAGAAAGTCACCTGCTAAGGCATTAATGGCAAAATACATGCTCAAATAGGACTCTGGTGCAGAAATACATCCATATGAAGCCATGCACATACTGATGGATGTAGAAAATGTTTGTCATAGTCTGTATGTGTGCACATAAAGGCCAAATAACCACCGTAACAGCCAAAAACAAATGCAGTCTGAGGGTCATGCTGCTCAATGCTAGAAGTCTAAATCTCAAAATGCACTCACTTGAAGCACTCCTTGAAATGGAGAACATCGACATTTATGCTGTAACAGAGATCTAATTTAAGGTAGCAGAAAGAAACCCTGCACTACCAGTCTATAACTCATTCCATACCTTTCGGTCCCAGAACTTGGACCAAAGCTCCAAAGGCAGTGGTGTTTCTACATTCATAAAGGATGCACATACCTCCAGACTGGTAGCCCAACATAACGCATCAGAGGTACTTCAGGTGCAGCTAACAATTGGGTAAGACAGCGATTCAGGTCATAGCTTGTTATAAGTCCTCAACATTATGTAACATAACAGTCTGTATGGTAACAGCATGTCCCAAGACCCACACTCCACATTCCTAAGCACACTGGAGAATATTAGGGTCCAACCTAACACTCTCATACTGGGGGACTTCAACTATCCCTCCATTAACTGGGAAAACTACTCATGTACCAATACACTTGCCCATCATTTCCTGGAATTCATTAATTCCAATGCCCTGGACCAGCTCATTCTTACCCCCACTACAGGTAGCAACATCCTTGACCTGGTGATTACTGATATGGGTGACTGTTGCTGTATACCAATAGTCAACTCCTCCCCGGTTAGATCTGACCACAAACTAATCACCTTGGAAATCCACAACCCCCCCCCCCCCGCAAAGGTAACAACTATGATAAACTTCTCCAAAGCTAACTTTGGGCTCCTAAAAACCAAGACGGCACCCATGCAATTGGAGAACAGCTGCATCACCACTGAATCATACACTAATGCCCTGTACGAACATGTACACAAATGCATGGATCTCGCCATACCCAATAGAACCAAGACACTCTCCTCCAAAAAAAGGAAGCCAATCTGGTGGTCTCCTATCATAAACAAACTCTACAACAGAAGGAGGAAACTGATGCAAAATAAGCTGCAGTCCCAAGACTAGGAACTCCCTTATCACCCTCAACAAAAAAGTTGAGATCCCTCATCAAATCCTCTAAAGCTAGGTATGAAAACAGAACTGCAACAGATAGTAAAGACAACCACAAGGCCTTCTATAGTTATGTAAAAAATCTCCACGGCAATACCCAGATTTGCTCAGAGCTGTTGCACAATGGCACCTCCTATACCTAGCCAACAGATATTGTCAGTATACTGGCAGACAAATTCAGTGCCAACTTTACCCCTCTCTCCCCCACGAAAGGACCAATCACAATACCAGTAGATTGCCAGGCACCCAGTATTACTGCTGCACAGGTTAAAACAGCACTGTCCAAGACCAAAAATACAACTTCTATGGGAACTGACAATATCCCTGGCTGTATTCTACATGAACTACAGAGTGAACTGGCTCATCACCTGTGTGCCCTGTTCAATCACAGCCTCAACTCAGGTTTTGTCCCTACCGAATGGCACACTGCTGCAGTCATCCCTCTCCACAAAAGAGGAGCGACTAGAGACCCTGGGAACTATCACCCCATTAGCCTGACAAGTCTGATATGCAAAGCTATGGAACGCATCATCATGGACCTAATAAACAAGGATATAGGGAATCTCCAAACTCTGGATCCCACACAGTTTGGTTTTGTGAAGGGTAGATCATGCCTGCTCAACCTGGTCGACGACTTTGAGTCAGTCACCAGAGCTTTGGATGAAGGCAAGGTGGTTCATACAGCCTTCCTTGATCTGGCCAAGGCCTTTGATACCATTCCCCACTCAGGAATCCTAGAAAAACTCACTAAGCTAGGCATCAACCCCTGTATCACTAGGCAGGTTGCAAACTGGTTCACAGATAGAACCCACAATGTGAAAGTAGCTGACTCCAAGTCAGACTGCCGACCACTCACGAGTGGAGTCCTGCAGGGTTTAGCCCTGGGTCCTCTCCTGTTTGGTATCTAATTCTCTGAAGTTGAAGCCAACACGAAGGGACTCTGGCTGACAAAGTTCGCAGACTATTGCAAGTTGGGAGCCATAATTAACTCCCCAGGTGATATTGACATCCTACAGAAAGGCCTCACAGAGACCAATGACTGGTGTCCAAACCATGGCCTTAAACTCAATGTCATCATCCCCTTTGGGGAAAAAAATGGGTTCCCTTGAATTACCACATTGATTGTAGTCCACTGAACACAGAAGATGTCATAAGAGATTTGGGAACACAAGTTGACGGTAACCTCTCTTTTGACCACTACATTGGCCAAATGTGGTCAGAAAGTCCTATGTGGCACATCTCATTACTAAGGGTTTTGCATCCAGGAAGAAAGAGGTCATTGTCTCCCTCTACTCTTCCCTCATTAGGCCAATCATTGAGTACAATGCCCCATTTGGCATGTACCTCACTAGACACCTGCAACAACTGGAGAGGCCGCAAATTTACCTCACAAAGAGGATCCTAGGCCTTAAACACTTGTCCTATATGGACAGCCTCAAAAAAAACTCCCAACTATTCTGTGTCATGTCGCTTACTTAGAGGCAATCTCTGCTTGACTTACAAAGCCATCTCTGACACACTCTGAAAGAAATGCTACATCTAAAGAAATCCCAATCCCTCCACACTACATGCTCCAGAGACCTCAACCTCATTACTACAATCAACAGAACAAGCTGGGAGGCAAAGGTTCATAACCCAGAGACTACCCATGCTATGGAATAGGCTTCCCATACATGTCAAGCGGAGTGCCTCACTGGCCATCTTCAAGAGAAATCTTGATGAGTGGATGGGAAATAGAAAATTTACCCTGGGGATCACTCCAGTGGCTCTACTTGACAGAGGCTCTAGGAACTAATGTCGGGTGGCATGATGCGAGGGTAATCCTATGAGCTAGGCTTGTAAAGGCTCCGGGGCCATTAGCCTAGTAAACACCTATATATTTTGCAAGCACACCTGCTGTAGCAGTAACTCAGTAGCTCAACTTGTTAAATGACTTGCCTACAGTACATTTTGCCACACACAGTCCTGGGTTCAAATCCAGTGTTGTGCTGCATTTCAATTACATTATTGTGAAAAACAGCAATACACTCTTTATCCACACAAAGCAGTGCAAATTAAATAACCACTTTTCAGTGCATGAAGTTGCAGGCCTGCAGGTGGGGACACACTTCACATATCCGTATAGCGGTACTATATGTCACCTAGTACTCTGTTATTGACACAGTTGTCTAACATATGTACCTTAAACACATGCCTTAATTGGAGTGTAAAGGGTACCCTCACCCAGGAACTGCCTCTATAACAAGGCTGACACAGCTGACACAGATACACCTACAGCTTGTTGCCCTCCAAAGTCTTGACACTCTCTGCTTATGTCTACTACCTGCAGCAGCAGCTGCAGCCTGTGATACACACAGTTCTATGTAAAGGTTTCTGATACAGACCTACCATCTGCAATGATGCAGTCTCCACACCCCAGTAGTGTCCATCTCAACAGCTAACAAAGGGGCCCGGATCTACATGAAGGCCTTATATATATATTGCATAGTAGTTGCATGTCACTGGCTAATGATAGTGCAATTCTGCTGTTTTGGCTGCAATTAGCATTTCAGAACCACAGATTGGTTTAAAGGTAATCACCTGCTGATGGGGAGCATGTTTAAAAGGCAGGCAGCTGGCTATGGGGAACCATTCTGTATGAGACATTACTCACACAGAGCATGCCTTTGCGAAACATTACTAGTAGCACATTTCAGCAGATGAGTACTGCACTCCACCAGGTATGTAACTGTTTTTTGTGTATAACAGGATGCAGATAGGAGGATACAGGTATAGGGAATAGGGATTACAGCAGTAAGCCTGTCTTACACCTGTGGTAATGGCATCTCATTGATATCTGCTGTGTTACACATACAGGGGCTGTACAATACTCCAAGGTTGCATTGTCTTTTATCATTGTGGCACACTGCTGTTGTTGGACTGTCCCTTCATAGTGGTTGTAAAACCACACTGTTTGTCTGGTACTGATTTTATGACATATTATTGGGTGGTTGGCCTTAGTGGACACACCACTGTAGACTGGAGTGTTGGGTGTATGAACATACAGCAGAATTTCCCATAGCACACAAGGAAATACCTCACTATTGATACTATCCCAGCTGGATCCACAGATGTTGTATGTTGTCAAACTGTGGGATATGACATGTGTGAGCAAGCAGTGGATACTGCCGGCCATTTTGCCCTCACTGTATCTGTAGATAGTGGACATCCACATATCTGATCCTGTAATGTGATCCCCTTGTTTTGTCTTTCAGGAATAATGTACACAGTTGACACCCACCCTTCTCAGAAGTGGAGAATGAGATAATCTTGCAAGGACTAAGGCAGCATCATGACATCCTGCTATCCAGGGGGAGACATAATAGGGAACAGTGGGCTGTACTGTGATCAGGCCTTGTCCGTGATGTTAATGCCATGAGTCAGCAGGGCAGGACATATGAGCAGGTTCGACACTGGGCAACTGATATGATTAATGCTGCACATTAATGGGCAGTGGATATAGCCAGTGATCGTGGTGTCACTGGTGGGGGGCCTGCAGTGGGACAACAACTCTCGGCCACTGAGGAATTCCTGTCATACCTAGGCACATGCAACAGCTCCCAGGCATCCATCACACTGTACATTGTGGAGGTGGGTGCCACAGTTTCCACAGCTGAGGAGCATGCAGGTAAGCTTACTGTGATCAGCATTGTAATACTGTAGCAGTCAGTGTGTCAGGCTGCAGATACTTTTATGTGGGGGGTCAGGTCTTTGTTTTTTTTTTGGGGGGTGTAACTTCAGGTATACACTCATACACAAATTGAGACCAGTACAACAAGTAACACAGTAGCTACTGGAAATGTGAGATATATAAAAGTATTAACTTGTTGTGCTGCAACATGCAGTGGTACTGACATTACCCCACCCTCAATTTTTCACAGGTCTATCGGGTATTGCCCAAGGCCGTGGTCCTGCCCCTGATAAGTATGGCACTTGTTTTGTAAAGGAACAATTATAGTCTAGTATGCTAAGGGGCAGAATAATGCCCTATGTACACATAATTATGTGTATAAACAGCATAGATGTTTTAAATGTCAGTCTGAAAGAGGTACCTAAGGTTTCGGGAGGAGGTAATCACAGGAGTGTAGTTCAACAAACAGAAACACTTTGTCAGTTACAGGTAAGAGCAGTTAAGTCTCTTGGTTTAAATGAGGCAAGGAATAAAAAATGGCCTTTTAAAATGCAACAGGTTGACGGCAAATACATTAGGCAGTGAAATGTGTATTTCCATATAATTGTGAAGAGAGTTGTACTGGGTTTTATGTGTTGTTTTTTCAATTATAGTGTCATACTGAGTAAGTAAAAGGTAACTATTACTGGTCATGTCAGACTTTATTTACCTCACGTGATGATTATAAAGGTCCTGAGTATGTGTTCCGAGGTAGTGCTTTAGTGGACGAAGGCAGAGAAGGAAGTTGTTTGACTGCTAATCTAGTTGTGTGTCTTCATTGTTATGAGTCTTGGGTGCATTTCGTACACAATAGTACAGGTATTAATTTACTGTTTTTTTCATTATTACTGCAGGTGACCATGGGAGATCTGTGGTGGTGGTGCTGCGGTAACGTTGTCGCCTCACAGTAAGATGCTGTCTGATTCGACTCTCAGTTAGAGCGTATTCTGTGTGGAGACATGCGTGAATGGGAGTACCTTCGTTGACGGTTGTGCGTCAGGGCTGGCAACTCTGTATGTAAAAATCAACTGCCAATCATTAGCAGACTGGAGTTCCGTTGTGGTGACCCCTAACCGGGAAAAGCCGAAAGTCACAACAACAACTGTAGGTGACCATGGGAGTTGGAGTCTGTCCCCTACACAACCTGATGTCAGTGTCTCCTGGGACACTGATGATGATGTTGATGGCCACAGTGAAGCATAGGTGAGGGTGTCAGGGGCTGAATCTGTCCCAGAGGTAGATGTCACTCTTCTGCCCCCATTGTCACCACACACAGTCTGTATGCCCACACATACCCCATCCCCGGAGGCCACAGATATTGGACAGTCAGAGGGTGAGGAATGTGAAACAGGAAAGTGTGGCAACTATGGCTCCAGTAAGTGTAGACACTGGCCATAGGTAGAGAACTGGTGAGGTTCCACACAGGTGGATTGACAGGGATGCTTGTAGGAGGCCTGCTGTTCTTCCACCATTTGTTGCAGGTGTCACATCACCGGTCACCCCACACATATTTCAGGCCATCATGGAGGCGCAGGCATATTCTGAATGGAACACCAGGTGTATGCTTAGAGTTATGGATGCTGCACAGACTGACATCCATGACAGCCTCCATCACATTACAGACACCCTGGATGGGTTCACTGATGCAGTGGACAGACAGTGAGCTGAGACAGTGTCTGTCTTGGACTGCACATTGTTCTGGAATGTGTGGTTGGAGTTGAGTGTCAGACCTGTGGACGTAGGTCAGCAACACCATCTGCTGAGAGTCCACATGACCGTGCACACTCATGCTCCTGTAGTGGCAGTACATCCAGTGCTACAGAGGGGATTGTGCTGTCTACACCCAGATTTGGCAGGCCATGGGCTCATGGTCCTGGGTGGTCCCATGGGGACATGGTCCCAGCAGACAGCAGTCACCATCAGGTACTAGCACAGCTTCTGACCATGGAAGTGCCAGTGCAACTCCTGGCAGAGCTAGTTCCCATGTCCGGGGGCAGAGATGGTGAACTGTCAATTCTACCATGTATGGTCCAAAGCTGTCCAACAGACACATGTGTACAGCTAGCACTGAGCTTGACTGTGTACATGCACACACTCACACACCAATGTCAAATGCAGGTCACCTACAGCCACACACATCACTTCTCCATGGTCCATCTTACATGCTCCCTTCTGACTCACACACATGCTGTCTACCATTTGGGCCAGCCCAGGCCTCCTGCATCCCCACACAACACCCTGTGCAAGTGATGATACCTGTGCCACATCCCTGTCATCCTTGACATTGATGCAAGGAAATGAACATTTGTGTACCGTATGTGTTCCTTATGTTGTATGTTGTTGACTTGGCTGTATAGTTACACAATGACAGGTGTGTCATGCAGCTGTTTATGTTTCTGTCACAGGAGTCTGTTGGAATAGCCTATGGATACACAGTGGAAATAAAGCAGCATGGGATGGCATGTCAACACAGCAGACATATGTCGTCAGCAATGTACAGCACTATAACTGTATGTCTCCACTTGTTCGTATGTGTATAACAGGCTAACAAGGACAATGTTGGCATTCAGCATACTCATGCATCCCTAATCTGTGAGAAGGTCTGCTACCCTCCATAAGTGCCACCAGAGTTTTGATGGAGATGACGCATCTACATATATCCTGTGTCTAGTACCAACAGTTGCTTGGCAACAGTTATGATTGTTGTGTTCTGCATCCCAATGTGTAACCTGCACATGATGTGTGTCACAGCAGAGGTGTGCATGACATGCATGGGGGGGGTCTGTTTCATGTAGGGTGTACTGCCTGTGTTACATACCTGTCTGACCAGCATGTACTATGCATACCACACTGATGTTGTTGGTGTGTAGCACAGGTGACACATGTGTTAGTCTTTCCATGGATACACGGTGGGAACTAACACCTCCCTGTATGGAGCCATACACATCCCCTCCAAAGCAGTTCAGAGACAGACTACACAATGTATGGTCCTGACATGGACTCCATAAAACATGTTCTCTACAATGTGTATTGATGTAGCTTGGAACCTGTGTGGCTGCTACAGTTGTATGATATGCCCATGTAGTGACATGGCAAGGGTGCCACTGCAAACAGTGAAAGCTGTGATGACTGCCACATTCAGTATAGCAGTGCCAGTCTGGGATGTACGTCCCAAACCTCTCGGTATTGGCTGTACAACAGTGAATGCATCCACATCTTTACGACCAGTGACAGACAAAGGCTACAGTACTCTTTGTGTTCAACTGATATGTCCCATGGTTCCATAACATGTTGTAAAAATTTCTAAGAGGCTCACACTAACACATGGCTCCATTGAGGCTAGCACCACTTCAAATCAGTGTGTACAGGACATGCCAAGGCACACACTTAGTGCAGGTTGGCTGTATGTAGGTATGCACACTTACCTATATAGTGGTACATACTACAGATCACAGTACATGTTACATGCAACACACCTCATGTCTGCTAGTACTATAATTTTAGGACATATTATGCTTGATGACATATGCAGGCCTTGTTGTGGTCAGTCCTTTGGCGAGCGACGTCACCTGCTACAAATAAAACACTGCAAAACCCTACACAAGTCTAGGCTACCAAGGTTATGCCATATGGATATATACACACATGCATCACATAGGCTAGAGTGAGATTAGAACTCCCACCTATCTAGTCTTATACACTATAGATCACAGTACTTATCGCACGCGCCACACGTTAAGTCTGTTGTATGTGTGACTGCAGGCACAGTACTTGTGCATTACACAAACTAGGTCTGTGTTAACCAGTATCTGTGGCCTGCAGTGTGATATTGCTTCATACTGTCATCTGCATCTAGTATCCTAGCAGTGGGATAACTGTAATTATCCTAGCTATGAGTGTACACTTACCAGTATGGCCATATGTGGCTGCTTGCAGTTACATAAGCATACTGGTGGGCAAGGACAAGTTGCCCTGTCCATACATGCGTTGACACCATTATACATTACAGCATCTGCTCACCTGTGTCTGTCTACGTGGTGACATCCAGCAGGCACCAGGGTCTGTGGGTAAGTGGAATTTGTACTGTTGCACCCTTAGCTTGGATCCTTTGAGCAACAGTATGGCTGCGTGATAGTGGAGATTTACTCACCATTATTAGGGTGTGTCAGAGAATACAGATATCCACACACATATTTCTGTATGTAACAGGGATGTATATATAACTGTAGCTGCATGTGTGTATGATATGTATTTGTGTTATGTAGCTATATGGGGGTGTATGTATGATTTTAGTATATATATAACTATATATATATATATATATATATATATATATATATATATATATATATATATATATATATATATATATATATATATATCAGTACATATCTATTTGACACTACATAGCGACAGATATACTATAACTGTGAGAGAGAGATAGGGACAGATGGATATGTATACGCATATCTGTATGTATAGACATTTATACATAACAGGTCATTTTGATGAAGGGGCAACAGGATTGTACTCATTTTAACTAAATGCCAGTCTGGTTGATATGGGCATCCTGAGACAGTGTAGCAACTGGCTCATGTACACGAACAACACTCTACTACTACCAGCTAGGAACACAATTTGTGAGAGATGGAATTACATCAAGTACCTAGTGTCATTGCTCTCTCCCCCACAAGCCAGTATATCTGGCACTGAGAAGGCTATCAACATGAACACCACACCTCAAACACCATCCACACCTACACAACACTCCCCCACATATGCGGAGGTCCTCAACAAAAACATACCCAAACAAAACTCTACCTCTGAGGCAAAAACACACGCAAACTCCACTGCCCCCCACACAACACATAGTCCACACACCTGTGTCTCACAGCCACTAAGGCCTAAAACTAAACACAATATATTAGTTATAGGCAACTCCATTGTGAGACACACAGATGTGCCCCTCACTAGGCTGGATAAGGAGAAAGACATGGTTAGTTGGGTGCCAGAATCCACCATGTCACCCATGCACTGAAGTCTCTCAACAGGTACTGTTATGATTCTGTCATAGTCCATGTTGGTGTGAATGACTTCAGATGTACCTCCCTGGACTATATGAAGAGAGACATGATCAAGCTTGCTGAATATGTGTCCCAGGCAGGTACATTTCTAGCCTTAGGCAGCAGTCTACTAACACCCAGAATGATGCCTCAATACAAACAGAAAATGATTGACTTTAACAATTGGCTAAGTTTCTGGTGTCATTCCAAGGGGATCCAGTACCTGACAGCCTGGGATGACATGATTGACAAACCATGATGCTTTGCCAGAGATGGCCTGCATCTGTCTCCATTGGACTTCAGGCTCCTGGCAAAGGCTCTTGCCTCTCCCATAGTGCCTTTTTTAGGCAATGCCATGAGGTCAAAATTACCGACATGAAAATTTCATCAAAATGTAAATTAAAGGTCATGCTGCTAAACGCTAGGAGTCTAAACATGAAACTGCACTCATTGCAAGCATTCTTAACCCTGGAAGATGCTGACATTTGTGCAATCACAGAAACCTGATTCAAAGCTGTGGAGAGCACCCCAGCCATACCAGGTTACTTATCCTATCATACATATAAAAGACATACACCCCTCCAGGCTGGTTAAACAGTATGATCCACAGAAAACACTCCAGGTGCAGTTAACAACTGACTCAAGATGCCCACTCCACCTATCTGGACCTCTTCAAATCTATCACGATTCAACCCTTTACCCTGATCCTGGACAACTTTAACTATCCAGTCATAGATTGGAAGAAACACTCATGCCAAAACACAAATGCCTTGGACCAGATGGTTGACACCCCCTCAAATGGTGAAAATATCTTACACTTGGTATTAACCAATATGAGTAACCATGGCAGCATCCCTACAGTGTCATCATCCCTGGTAATATCCAACCACAAAGCGGTCACTTTCGAAGTCACCATCCCCCCCCCCCCCAGCTTTGGTCAAACAAAAAAAACTTCTCCAAAGCTGATTACAACCTCCTGAGGGAAGGTATAAACAGCTTCACTGCCCCCTCCCCCTCCATAGTAACTGGCACATATGTCCAATCCTACACCAAAGTACTATATGAGCATTTATATAGCTGCATGGAATCGGAAATACCTGACAGGATGAAAACCTCCTCCTCAAGGAAGAGTAAACCTGTCTTGTGGACACCTGCAATAAATAAACTCTATAATAAAAGGAAACATTTGCTGTCCAGGACCAAGAAGGAGCAGCTACCTAATTGGAAGCAATCTCTCCTTAGCCTGAATAAGCAAGTAAGAGCACTAATGAAATCCTCCAAAGCAAACTTCGAGTAATAACTGGCCACATCTGCTAAAGACAATCATAAGGCCTTCTTCACATATGTCCACAATCTCAAGGGAAGCACCCAGATCTGCTCAGAACTGGTAGTCAAGGACATATCATACACAAACAATGTAGATATAGCCAGCCTGCTGGTAGACAGTTTCAGTGAAAACTTCACCCGTCTGTCCCCCATCAGTAAAACAGGACATCCCCAGCACCTGCCGCTCTCCCCTTATTTCTAGGGAGCAAGTCATCACTGCCCTCTCAAAGGCAAAAAAATACAGCCTCCATGGGACCCAATAACATCCCAGGCTGCATCCTACATGAACTCAGCCAGGAACTTGCAGCATCATTAGGCACCCTATTCAACCAAAGCCTGAGTACTGGCTTCGGCCCAGCCAAATGGAGGACAGCCACTGTCATCCCTTTGCACAAAGGTTAGGCATCCACAGATACAGGAAATTATAGACCCTTCAGCCCAACTAGCCTGATCTGCAAAGCCATGGAGCAGATTATTATGGACCTCATTAACAAGGACATTGAGGTCATGCCTTTTAAATTTGGTTGACTTCTTTGAGACAGTCACCAAGGCCATGGATGAAGGGAAAACGGTGCACATCGTCTACCTTGACCTGGCCAAGGGCTTTGATGCTATTCCCCACTCAGGTATAATGGATAAACTCTCTCAACTAGGCATCAATCCATATGTTATCAGATGGGTAACAAACTGGCTCACCGATAGAACCCACCTAGTCAAAATAGGGGAAGCCACCTCAAGCAGTAGACCTATAAAGAGTGGTGTACCCCAGGGATCGGTCTTGGGGTCTCTGCTGTTTGGGATATACTTTACTGAGGTGCAGGCCAAAACCAGTGGGATATGGCTGACCAAGTCTGCAGATGACTGCAAGATGGGTCCTGTCGTCAACTCCCCTAGTGATGTAGACATCCTCCAAGAGGGTCTCACCCAAACAATTAACTGATGCCAGAAGCATGGCCTCAAACTAAATGCCAGTGCCCTTTGGGAAGAGTGATGTCCCCACAAATTATGACATTGATAATAAGGTCCTAAGCATGCAATCAGTTGTGAGGGACTTGGGCACCCAGGTTAATAGCAAATTGACTTTTGACCACCATATTGCCTCCATTGTACAGAAAGCTTTCTACATGGCCCACCTCATTAGTAAGGATATCTCATCCAGGGACAAGGTGGTCATAACATCTCTGTATTCTTCCCTTATAAGACCCATTATTGAGTACAATGCCCCTTTCAGCATGTACCGCATAAAGTACATGCAGCAGCTGGAGAGACCACAGAGGTCCCTCACCAGGAGAATCCAGGGTCTCAAACATCTACCCGACACAGATAAGCTAAAGGCCCTGTCCCTCCACTCAGTCTCCTACAGACTCCTCAGAGTTGACCTCTGTCTGACATACAAAGTAATCTCAGACCTGACTTGATGGGACTGTTGCATATCTGCAAGTCAAGCTCCACTCGAGTAACCCGCATGCGTGACCTCAACCTGGTCTGTGACATCAGTAGGACTTGTTGGTGGGACAGATTTGTGTCTCAGAGACTCTCCCTACTGTGGAATAGATTCCCTCTCCACATCAAGCAGAGTATCTCATTAACCTTTGTAAGCGCAACCTGGATAACTGGATGGGGAACAGAAAATACACCCCTGCGATTCCACCTGTGTCCCTGCTGGACAGGGGCATCAGGTGCTGACTTCTCAGAACATGGGCTAATTCTTAGCTAGGCTTGTAAGGGCCTCAGGGCCAATAGCTTAGTAACTTCCTATGATCCTATGAACTCTTAGGGGCATACTGTCAATGAGGTACTTCCCTGGGGTATATAACTTCCCAAAGGATACAGTAATGCATTTTTTTGGCATTTAATTTCAGACCATGTCCAGACACATGCAACATCTGGAACACCAACAGAGATACCTTACTAAAAGGATACAAGGAATAAACAACAATTCCTACATGGACTGACTTAAAGTCTTATCACAATACTTGGTATTCCATAGACTGCTAAGAGGTGACCTGCGCGTGGCATGCAAGGCATTCTCTGACTCATTACCCATGAATTTACTGCACATCAGCAAGTCAAATGGCATCAGAAATGCTCAGTCTAGACCTCTAAATATCTTCTGCAACATCAAAACAACCCAGATAACTGAATGGGGAACAGAAAATACACATCTGGGATTCCACCTGGGTCACTGCTGGACAGTGGCAATAGGGCACTGACTTGTTGGAACATAGGCTAAATTCTTGGCTAGGCTTGTAAGGGACTCAGGGCCAATAGCCTAGTAACTTCTTATGATCCTATGTGTATGGTCATGCCCAGTGGGACTGTCAGAACTAAGGTGACTCCAGTCCACACCTACCTGTACTCCAGTCCAGGATTTTGTATGTTACAGACATTTACATCTGCCCCTGTTTCTGCAGTACTGCACTTCACTCAAACTTTCCACAGCATTCCCCAGCTGTGTGCTGTACTTAATCTATGACTGCAATTGGTAATGTTACACCACCAACAGACTGACAGTCTGCATACCACTCAACTGTCTAGATTTCTACAGAATATCCAGTGTTTTGCCTCATATGTTTGGTCAGTTCCTCATACATTTGTGGTCTTCTGGTGAATTATTGAATATTGACATCACTATGTTTGTGTTTCAGACATTATATCCTTCAGAACATATATAATAATGCAACACCTTTACTTCCAGTGGCTTTCTAGGTTTATGGGGACAATATTTAAAATCTGTCCCTATGTTTGGGCCTTTGTCCCCCCAATCTTACTGGCTTTGTCCAGATTTCTTGCACTAAGATGCATAACAGTCTGCGAAAATACCAGCATAGTAATACCTCACATGCAAAATATGTGAGTAATTCCATATTAGAACCATCAACATCATTACCCATGCTAGCTCCCCTAGTCCACTGAGCCACTAAAGTCACCAGACAGAGAGGAGTCATTCATCACATAATCAACAGCATAAATATGTACATTGTTATCCTGTGTGAGGGAAGACATACAATGGTGTGAGCAATATCTGTTACAGCCCTGAGATTGCCTGGTCCACTGATATACCACAGGTGATTTTCTGTTAAAGCAGTTGTATGAGTACACTGTTGTTTTGAGGGTGGGGGAACAGCGATACATGATCTGTTGGGCTATACAGTGCTCCAAATGTCATGTGAGCCCACTGTTTAACATCTCCCCTGACTGATGTAGTGAATATTGCAACCACGAAGCCTAGTGAATATTAAGGAACACATAATATTGGACTGGGTATCTATAGTCCCATGTGGATGTTACATCTGTCCAATTAGCCCACTATATGTCCTTGCATAACAGCAGCAATCCATACACATGATATATTATAGTAATCCTTACAATTAGTGTGTAGCTTAGAGACTTACCTTGTGAATGCATCAGTTGAGAGATGTGTAGTTCAGGGCTGACTCTGTGTGATGCAAGCAGTACACAACCAATAGATGGATCGGTACATGTTGTGTGGGTTGCTTGGCATCAACACATTAACTATATGTATGTGAGTAGGAGTAAGGTATCAGACCATAGGGCCCTAGGTTGTCAGTGAATGTGCTATGCATTGTCTCTTAACCAATGCCAGGGCATACTGGGCATGCCTACTTCTGCCTTCAGGAACATCATCAGGGGCTCCTCCTTCGTGTCCTCTTGTGAGTGTGGCTGTGGTGATGTAGGCACTGGTGGGAGCTGTGTATCCCTTCCCTTTGCTGATCCTGCTGCAGCTGTTTCCACATGATCATATAGTGTAGCATGCCACATACTGTGAACATATGTGCACATGTGGCTGGAGAGTACTGCAGGGCTCCACCAGATATATCGAGACACCGGAACCATAACTTTAGCAGCCCAAACACATTCTCTATGATGTTCCTAGCTTGCGCATGTGCCTCATTATGGCATTCTTCCATGGGTGTGTGTGCATTTCTGATGGGTGTCATCATCCACGGTTCCAGGGCATAGCCAGCATCCCCCACTAAATGACCATGTGAGATGCCCCATCCCCCCCAGCAAATATCTGGCACAGCTGTGATGTGTTCCAGATATGGGAGTTGTGATAACTGCCAGGGCTGCTAGCACACACATTCATGATAATGCCCTGGGCATTGCACATGACCTGGGAGTTGATGGAGTTGTACCCCTTGCGATTGACATAGATTCTACCCTGCTTACTGGGTGATGCCTTGATGTGGACATGAGTGTAATCTATGGCACCCAGTACCTCATGGTAGTGTGCTACATGGTATAAGTGTTGAATATTGCTGGCCCTCACCTCAGGGGTGAGAGGAAAATAAATGCGCTCACTGGCATGTGGTAGCATGGCATCCAGGAACTGGTGGAGTACCCTGGATGCTGATGCCTGTGAAACCCCAATCATGTCCCCAGTTGGTCTTTGGAAGGTACCTGTGGCTATTATCCTAAGAACTACACATACGTTTGTTTCCACTGGGATGGGCTTCCCTCTGTTGGCTCTGGGTCTCAGTTGAGAGCAGCAGAGCTGAGTGAGTACTTGTATTACGTCCCTGTCTACCCTGTAGTGCTCTACAATCTCCAGCTCATGTAGCACCTGGAAGGTTATCCTGGGCCTGAACACTCTTCTCCTTCTCTGCATAGGCCTATTGTCAGCAGCACCAGCAGCAGCATTGACATTGGCATCTAGCACATAGATATGCAGCAGACCTGCAGCAGCCCCTAGCATTCTTTCACTTAAAACTATCAAGTCTGTACTCTAATGGTGCAGAGTATGGATGAAAAATCAGATTGCAGGGTATATGCATACTTTATAGTGCACTACTGCAGGTGCTGACTGTGTGATTGGCTACCCATGATGCATTCCACCTGCCTAGTATATCATTAACATCATTTACTGGCTAGTTTAAGTTAAACAAGGGTCACTACTAACTAATACATCATTGCTTTTTAGATACTCTCAGCAATGCGATGCACCAAGCAAATGCACAGCACGCAGGTAAGCAAAGCTTAGCAATCACTGAACACCCCCAAACTTTCCAGGCTCAGCACAGCAGCATGTCATGCAAACATGTGGAAACATGCATCCATTAAGTAAACATAGCTTCAATGTCAATGGACACACCCCGAAACTTTCCGTGCTCACAACCTGGAAACTACACATTTCCAAGCCCTACCACATTAGCAATAGTACCAATACACCATTGTAGATGCTCCATGCAGGATCCATTAATACATTTCTGTATCATAATATTGATTTGTATTTTCCACTTTTATATATATATATATATATATATATATATATATATATATATATATATATATATATATATATAAGGCATGTTTAAACACTGTGGTGCACCGTGCAAACATGCCCAGATTATTAAAAAAAAATTATACTAACATATTTTCCTGTAAATTGTTTGACACACGGTGGATAGTGTCACTCATTGCTGTCTATGATATGGCATTTCTGTCCATCTATCTACATTTTTACAGCCCCTTTTGACTGTCTACATTCCTGTACATGGAATGTTTTCCATGTACACTATGGACACTGACACAGGCTCTGCAGGGTTGCCTATCTGCTTGCTGGATTGCTCTACTTACCTCATTTGCATGAGACTCGCCTCTTTATGAGGTGATTTGCATGCCGCAGAGCTTTCCATATTGGCGAGTGCATGCGCACCACCCAGCAGTGCTTACTAGATGGCACACCTGCTTACTTACATGTAAGCAGCGTGGCACGATGCCTACATGGTAAAAAGAGACCATATAGGCTTTATTAAATTCCCCCCCCCACAGTCTCTCCCAAAGGTTCAGACCACTGTGCCAATTCTCCCTTTGGAATACTATCAGGGGGTTGTTTAAGATATCACCTGATCTCCAAGAATACGGGCTCCGATTCTGAACATCAGAATCTTAAATGCAGGAAACTGAAGATGGAGGCTTTATGGATAACGAACAAAGTTATCAAAGTAGAGAATTTCTTAGAAGTAACTATATATTTGGCAGACTGCTTAAGAGACACCAGTTTAAGTGAAATCGACTGACCTGTTCTGAAATTGTATGACTTTTATTTGACTGTATTAAGTAAGGGGGTGCAAGAGGGTCTGATCAAGCATTGTCATTCTTAATGGGAAAGCACTTACCTTTATTAAATTGTGATTTATTTATTACTATCCATTGGTATTTGGCGTTTAACTTCTGCTGTGTAAGTCACTGTATTTCTTCTTTTTTACAAGTGTATTTCATTTGTGGACTCCAGCGACACTACCTGACACTTTGCCTTAGTTCTGTGTAAGATCTGTACTACCTTACTTAAGAAATCCTCTTCTGCTAATAAATTCTTACACATGGAAAGTGCTCATCCTGCTCATCTTGTTCATTCCTTACCATATGAGAATTTTTTAAGACTAAAGTCTTTGTGCTGTGATAGAAATGAGTATGAGAAGGTACAAGAGGAGGTGGCATGACGGCTTTTGAGGAGAGTTTATTCAGAAGAGCAATTATCCTTTTCTCTGAAGAAGTTGGAACAAAAAGAACAACAAAGGCAGAAGGGTCAAAATTTCAGAGATGGTCTGCACCTGTCGCCCCTGGGATTCAGGTTACTGGCTAAGGCTCTTGCCACCCCTATAGTGCCTTTTTTTTAGGCAAAGTTCAAAGGACAAAACCACCACCATAACAGGTATAAGCATGCAAAATCTGAAGGTAATGCTACTCAATGCTAGAAGTCTAAACCTCAAAATGCACTCTCTCGTGGCACTCCTAAAAATGGAGAACATCAATATCTGTGCAGTAACTGAGACCTGGTTCAAGGCTCCAGAGAGCACCCCTGCAATACTAGGCTACAACTCTTACCACACTTTTCAGCTACCAAACCAGGATTGAAGCAATAAAGGTGAAGGAGTGACTGTATTCACCAAGGATATTCACACCACCAGGTTAGTTGCCCAACACAATGCATCTGAAATTCTCCAGGTGCAACTAACACTAGGTAAGACTGCAATCCAAATTGTAGCATGCTACAGATCCCCCACCATGCCCTAAGATTCTCACTACACCCTTCTAAACATACTAGAAAATATTAATATACAACCAAACACCCTAATACTGGGTGATTTCAACTACCCTGCCATTAACTGGGAAAACTACTCGTGCACAAACACCTTTGCCCAACGGTTCTTGGAATTCATAAATTCCAATGACCTGGATCAACTAATCCGTAGTCCCACCAGGGGCTCCAATATCCTAGACCTGGTCATTACCAACATGGGAAATCGATGCTCCACACCTATGGTCACCCCCTCGTTGGTCAGGTCAGACCATAAGCTTATCACCCTTAACATCCACATCCCACCCCCACCCCCCAGTAAGAAAACCTCCATAAAAAACTTCTCCAAGGCCAACTTCATGCTTCTCAAGTCAGAAGTTACAAACTTCATGACACCCATGCAAACGGGAACTGAACGTTCGACTGTTGAGCCCTACACTAAGGCACTGTACAAGCACATCCACTCATGTATGAATCGTGCCATCCCAAATAGAACCAAGATGCTTTACTCCACAAAAAGGAAGCCAATCTGGTGGTCCCCTGCCATAAACAAACTTTACAACAAAAGGAAAAAAACTGTTGCAGAAAAGATGAAAATCCCAGGATGCAAAAAACTCCATTACCCGCCTCAGTAAGAAGCTGTGATCCCTCATAAAATACTCCAAAGCTAGTTATAAAAATAAAATTGCCAAAGATTCCAAAGACAACTACAAGGCATTCTATAACTATGTCAAGAATCTAAATGGCAGTGCTCAGATCTGCGCTGAGCTACAACAGAATGGCATTAAATATACTGATTGCAAGGATATTGCCAATATCCTGGCAGATCAATTCAGTGCCAACTTCACTCCCCTCTCACCCCCTAAATGGCCCATCTCAATACTGGAAGATTGCCAAATTCTGGTAATAACTGCCACACAGGTAAAAACGCACTCTCTAAAGCTAAGAATACAGCATCCATGGGACCAGATGACATCCTGGGCTGTGTACTACATGAACTACAAAATGAACTGGCACCTCACCTAAGTGTCATGTTTAATCATACCCTCACCTCAGGCTTCATGCCCATTGAGTGGCGCACAGCTACAGTTATCCCACTCCACAAGGGGGGATCCACCTTGGATCCTGGGAACTACCTTCCCATCAGTCTGCCGAGCCTGATCTGCAAGGCCATGGAACGTATTATCATGGAACTTATAAACAAAGACATTGGCAACCTTAAAACACTGGACCCCACCCAGTTTGGGTTTGTGAAGGGCCAATCTTGTCTCCTGAACCTTATTGACTTCTTTGAATCAGTCTCCAGAGCCATGGACGAGGGTAAGGCAGTCCCACACAGCCTACCTGGACCTCGCCAAGGCCTTTGACACCATCCCCCACTCAGAATCATAGATGAACTTACTAAGCTGGGCATTAATCCCTGCATCACTCAATGGGTTGCCAACTGGCTTACTGACAGAACCCACATTGTAACAGTAGCTGACTCCAAATCCAGCTCCAGACAAGTGACAAGTGGAGTACCTCAGGGTTCAGTCCTGGGACCTCTCTTGTTTGGCATCTACTTCTCTGAAGTACAGGCCAACACTAAGGGACTCTGGCTAACAAAGTTCGCAGATGACTGCAAACTAGGAGCCATTATTGAATCCCCAAATGATGTGGATACTCTACAAAAGGGCCTTACAGAAACAGACGCTTGGTGCCAGAGCCATGGGCTCAAGCTCAATGCCAAGAAATGTATAGTTATCCCCTTTGGGAAAAAACATGTACCTGTGAATTATCACATAGGTGGAAGTACACTAAACACCAAAAGTGTGATAAGAGACTTAGGGAGACAGGTGGACAGTGGTCTCACCTTCAATAACCACATCGCCACAACAGTCAGGAAATCCTTCTATGTGGCACACCTCATCACTAAGGGCTTTTCATCCAGAAAAAAGGAGGTCATTGTCCCACTGTACACATCCCTCATTAGACTCATTATAGAATACAATGACCCATTTGGTATGTACCTCTCAAGACATCTGCAACAATTGGAAAGGCCGTAGAAATACCTCAATAAAAAAATCACAGGCCTAAAGCAGATGCCCTATGCTGACCGCCTAAAAAAACTCCAGCTATACTCTGTCGCATATCGTCTACTCTGAGGCGATCTCTGCTTAACATACAAGGCCATGTCAAACCCAGAGCTGTTGGACATGCTACACTTAAAGAAATCACAATCCCCCAGAGCCACACGCTCCAGGGATCTAAATCTTGTCATCACAATAAACAAAACATGCTGGAGGGATAGGTTCCTGACCCAGAGACTCCCCAGACTCTGGAATAGACTGCCCATACATGTCAAGCAGACTGCCTCTTTGGCCCTCTTCAAAAGGAACTTTGATGACTGGATGGGAGAAAGGAAATTCACCCCAGGGATCACGTCAGTCACCTTGCTAGACAGGGGTCTAGGGAAGTAAATAGTGTGGGAAGAAATAGCCAGGGAATTGTTATGGCTAGACTTGTATAGGCCCTACGGCCAATAGCCTAGTACCATCCTATGAACCTATGAACCTATTGAATGAGGCCCATGAAGAGGTATATTTTGTTACCAGATATGCTCCATTTATAGAAGAAGCAGGTAGAATCCTAAAAAAAGTATTGGTATCTGATTAGTGCAGATGAGACTTTATTTAACTTTCCTTTAAAATTTCATACAGAATTTCCTCTAGCATAGCTGACAGGATAATGAATAGTTATTTTCCAAAGCAGGATGTAGTACAGTTAGAGTGCAAAGTGTGTTCTGTTTGTAAGTATTTAGAGCATAGGCTGGGAACCAATGTTAATGATTAATTTCTTCATTTCTGTGAAAATAGAAATTGTTACCAATAGGCTGTGGTGTATGGTTTATTTTGTCAATGTGGAAAGTATTACATAGGGCAGACAAAAAGACAAGTTAGAAAAATAATACAAGAACATTAGGGGACATAAAGAATGAAATAGTGATAAGTCCTATATCTGTGCATTTTAATAGTATGCATTATGGGGAAAATTTGTATTTAGCTTTTTCAATATTAGATGTATGTCCTAATCCAGAATTATATTTAAATGTTTTAGAAGTGTTTTTAAGAAGGGAGGCATAGTTTATTTATACTTATAAAACATTCAAACCAGAGGGCAAATTAACCAGAAAATACTTGTAAAGTGTTTATTTATTATGCCTTGTGTGAGACTCGGAAAGGCACTTAACTAAAAAATGTTATAAATTTGAATTTATATAGTTAAATAGGTGGGGAAATGATTTGATTGGTTGTGTGTTTATATTTAAATGTGTGGAATTGTTCTAGTTTTTTTTATGAATCATTGAAGGCATATGCCAAGGTGCTAGTTTGCTTAGTTGATTAAATACAGAATTCATTCTATGCACCATTTGTTTTCTGCTATATTGGGTCTAGAATGTATGAGTTTAAAATGTATTTGACAAGAAAGCAGAATGAGTGTACACATATGCATAATATGCTGTGTAGATGACTAGCTAATTAGAACTAACACCTTCCAGGTTTGTCTAGAACACGGAGCCATAACAGCATGACACAATATGATTGGCTCATCGATCAAAATGAGGAGCCAAATGACCCCAAGGCAGGCCATGAAGCACCTAGAGGTCCAGATCTGCATCTATCTCTGAAGACCAAGACTTTCCTGTCCTTCACAAGATCCATGACATAAACACCTCTCACTGCAGACTCTGCACTCTTTGGACTGGGAAGCAGCAGTTATAAGAATGATGTTACAGTCCAAAAAGGAATCTACCAACAAAGCCCGAGACAGACAATGAGTAATATTTAATCAATGGCTCCAACACAATGACTTTCTTAACAAGATATCTCTTCACTAGTGACCATTCTGTAGTTCTTTAATGATAGTAGGTCCAAATTTTTGTCAGCATCATCTGCTACGGTCTAGAAGGCAGTGATAGGCACTACTACTGGAGCCATTTATGGTTACTTCCCTGGTTCTCTACCAAATGTCATAAGAGTCATAAAAGACACTGAAAGATTATCATAACTGCACTATAACTGCATCTTGTAACTTGACACTTTTGTTACAAGCCCTTGCCAGAAAGATTTTTGAATCCTTGGACTCCATTAGCATAGACTGAATGACTGCTAAGATTGCGTTTCTTCTAACAATTTCTTCTGCCAGAGTAGCAGAATAGCTTTCTTCCTTGGTGTACAAGTCGTACCTCATTATTTGTCATGAATCAGGGGTAACCCTCAAATCAAGATATCCCTTTGTGACTAAATTGAGCTCAGACTTTCACAGGTCACAAACTATTGGGTCACTTACCTTCCTCTTGGACTTATTGACCTTCCCATGGCTTTGACAATAGATCATAAGAGAGACCTGACACATTGTATCAAGGTAGCATCTATGTCTTGGGCAGCGTACAGCCTCAACAGCATTGACAACAGCAGTACACTGGCTATTTGGGCATCATTAAATACATTTACAAGACTCTGCAGACTGCCCATTTAGCACTCTTCTGAATCAAATGTTGCCTTTGTTGTATCTGTTTTGGCAGCCAGGGATGAACCCTGACATTGTAGTTAACTCCGACTATAGTCGGGACCTTTTGCTTTATAGTATCAACTCAGGAGCAGTTAGGTAACACAAGATAATGCAAACATAATGGATGTTTATTCAGCTAGTAATGGGTAATGGGGATTTTGGTGGCGACACCCTGCAGTCCCTGCTTCTTCCTCATCTGGTTCCAGTATGTCATTGACCCACGTGGGTGCCTCTTGCCAACTGTTTTCTCTTTATACTTTCCTACCCTTACAAGTTGTTTTAGTATTTGCATTCATTTCTAATAATGATAGTACATTGTGTTTTATTTATGGTGAACGGTTTTCATATTTTTAGGAATATGAAGCCATATAGGAACTGTTTTGAAGTAATACAAATATTTTTTTTTCTCCGTTGTACTGTGACTTCAGATCTGCTGATATAATTTAGCAGGGGTATACAGGATCCATATCTCGCATGGAAAAGTACAAAGGCTTGCACCAATATAATTTTGAAATCCTGTGATTGCATCTGTTTTCAGAATGAAATTATCATTTATTTATCACAGCTGCATTATAAACTTATAATTTTACATGTATAGATTTGGAATTAAGTGGACAATTATTCACATCTCTTTAGTAAAGAGACAAATAATAAAATTAAAGCATCTAATTTACGCAATTATTTGCACACCCAAGGTTGCTAAAAATTCACCATAGGTTATGAAACAAATGTTTTTGCATGATTGAAAACTATTGGGTACTACTCCCATCTGGGGAAGCTGCCTTACAACTGCAATCTAATTCTGGGTCACACAATTGTCAATGAATTTTGTAAACCAAAATAAAGCTCAGCTCTTCCCTATTCACCCACTCCTGTGACCAAAAATCAAATCACAACATCTCTGACAATCCCAGTTTCAGTGCAGTAAAAATGTCAGGAATGAAAAAATCCAACCTACTAGCTACAGTATTTTGTGGGACTATAAAAAGCCACATGTTAATAGTAGTGATTTCAGTAAAGTGTCCAGGTAAAAATCATTACCAAGAAAAAAATACCTTATTGCAGTTTTGTTTTAGTACATTTCCATGATTCCATTAAGTTCTGTCATTTAATGATTGAACCAATAGCAAGCTAGATAACTACTAAGTCAAAGTAAAGCAGGGACTGCTTTAGACTTCTTCAGTTAGCCAAATGCAGAGAGTTTTGTACTTTCTAAACAGACCAGGTAAAAAGTGATTTTTAATAAGGATGCTGAGTATAGCAATTTTGCAGAATCATGATTGTGTCTGGGAAAGATTACCATGACTGGCTGAAATCTTGCAAAAAGTAAAGTTGCATCAATATTGTTTAGCAATTTTGATGATGTGCCAAAACATAACTGACCCAACATTTGTAATAGCCATTTCAGGGTCACAAGGAACCCAGAGCCTAACCAGAACTTATGAACTCAAAGCAGAGAAAGTAATGAGATGGAATGTCAGTCTATCGCAGATATTTGTTATTAATTAATTAATTAATTTAGTTATTTATTATATCTAATTACTATGTGGAAGTAATTCTTGGTATTGTATAAACTGACAGAAACAGATTAAGAAGTTTTATTATACCTAATTACTATGTGGAAGTAATTCTTGGTATTGTATAAACTGACAGAAACAGATTAAGAAGTTTTATTATACCTAATTGCTATGTGGAAGTAATTCTTGGTATTGTATAAACTGACAGAAACAGATTAGAAACTCATGCCAGTTTCTGTTTTGATTCTGAAGATGGTCCTTGGTGTTACCTTGTCTTCCTGCTCACTATATCTCTTCCTTGCACAATGCACAGCTTAACTATGGCTTCCTTTATGAGGAAGCTATCTATACTGGTAGAACATTTTATTCTTGATATTACATGTGGAGTCATTAGGCATGTAAAATGCGCAGTAAGTACAGTTTGTTTCTATACAGGAAATGCAAGCACTTGAATGTGTTTCATTTCACCTTGATGCCCTGAAGTAGTCAGAGGGTTACACACAGAAATCTCTTTGAAAATTATGCCATGTGTCTAGATACTCTAGCCTCCATCCAATAACCATTGAGTGGCCTGTACTCATTTACAGGTCAAGGTCATTGGTATGGTAGTAGGGAAATGGTGTTCTTACCATTCAAATCCATTGGGCCAAGTAGGTATGAAGGTTTAAAGATGGGAATATCAGGTCTCATTTTAACAGTCGTATCAGCCTGTAAGGGCTTGTAGGCTCTTCCCTTCCTTTTTCATTTGGATACCTCTTCTAAGGGTTCCAGCCTTAACAGCTGAAAATATGCCAGAACAAAAACAACTATCAACTTTCATTTATGCAATAAGTTTCCATTACAACTAATCCTATTTGGTGCTGCAAGAGAGTACACAAACATTGTGATATTCTGCCTTCCTCATGTGTGTATGAGTATGATGCATATATGGTCTCAACAACACTTTGCTGAAAACACAGGCTTCCTATAAAGTGATAGCAAGAGTCTGTAAATAATGTCACTTTGAAATCATAGCCTTTAACATTCTGTCCTAATTATTTTTGTGAGATGTTAGCAATGTGAAGAAAGGCAGTTACTGGAAAATGGAACCACATTTGTCTTATTCTGCTAACAAAACATATCATTCTGATGTAGGTAGCTTTTGAAGTTTCTTATAGAAGGACAAGCAAGTTCAACACATATATGCAGTGGTCGCACATCTTGTAAACTTACAAAAATCTGGCTAACCTCAATTCAAACGGCACGCCTACTTGCAAAAGCACTTTTTTGTTTTTCTAGTTTTTCTTTTTAACTCACACAAGTATTTCTGGGCCCTGCCATGAATCATAATTTTCCATCAGAATAAAAAAAATAACAACTTTAGTTTAAAACTGAGATCAGTAAGCTAAATCAATGTGAATGTCTTGCTTCGTGATAAGTGGTTCAGTATAACATCACTGCTTAAGTGATAAGACATATGCTACAGCAACCATGTATTCTGCATGCAGAAATCACAAAGATGAGCAGTGAGGGAAAATGGCACTAACTTGTAAATTAAGATATTAAGCTATGATACATACTTCAAAAATAAAATCAGAAATAAAAAATGCAGTACAGAATGGATCGTCCATTGCTGTTGAGTTGCATCCAACTGCTGTAGCAGTGCTATGAACAGCTGTCTCCATCCACGGCATTTACTAGGCAAGTAGGATACAGAAACAACAGAAATAGATTGCCAGGCCTTTCTTCCATATCACAGACACATACACACACACACACACACACACACACACACACACACACACACACACACACACACACACACACACGCATACACAGACACATACACACCACACACACACACACACACACACACACACACACACACACACACACACACACACACACACACACACACTACATGCACACACGCACACACACGTGCGCACACACACACCCAAACACACATGTGTGTGTGCGCACCTTTGGACAACTTAGAGTCACCAATCTACCAACCACATAGCTTTGGGATGTGGGAAGAATCCAGAGTGCCCAGAAAAAAACCTACACAGTAACAGACAGGACATGCAGACTCCACACAGAAAGCAACCCAGCTAAGAATTGAACTAGAGAACTTCTTGCTGTAAGGCAACAATACTATTCACTGTGCATTGTATCATCCACAGAATTTATACAAAACACCAAAGTATTAGTGATGATTCAACTGCTCCTTAGCATGGCTTCAGAGTTTACTACTCCTGGCACAACAATGACGTCATAACCTCGATTTCATAATATCATATGGGAATGAAGTTATAAGAGTTGTAAGGCTAAGTAAAAATAGATCTATTTTGAGAATAACTATGTTGCTAATAAAGTACTGCAAGAAAGAATACAGAATTAATGCAAAGGATATCTTAAACTGTGCCCTAAATAATTAACTTTTATAAAGATCTCCAACAAGTATCATTGCTCGTTATGTTCTGTAAATCTTGATTTAAAGGATTTTTTTCTTCCTAAGAAATCTAAATTATTGATTGTCACAATAGTAGAGTAGTTCATGAAAACACTCATCTGGGATAATAAAAGGGCACTCCCTTCAGCTAACTAAAGAAAAAGAGTAAAATGTTCAAACTGCCTGGTCACTAAAGTGCACATATGTATGTATGCACATGACCCTGTGAGCTTGCCATTGTAATGACTTTGTAATTCTTGACGAATTAAGTGAAGGTCACATCTATCACAGTTTTCTGTCTGAACATGTATTATGTTGTAGCTATGCAATGTTATGTTTTACAAATACTTATCAAATTAGTTGGAAAATCAACTTGTGCAACAGCCAACTCTGAAAGGCAGCATAATTGTGTTGCAGCAAGAAAAAAAAAATGAAAAAAAAGCATGCTGACCAAGACAAGAAATTGCTGATTGTATGGCTAAAACTGCTCTACATATTTATAGGGTTGCCACCTTTTCAAATGGCCAAAGTGGGACATTTTCAGGACACACATCAGATTTTACAGGCCGACACATACCACGGTCAGTACAAAGAATAGAACTTTACTTTTTTGCCTAAATGAAAGCTTATTCTTGCAGCAGTTTAGTTGCTTATTCTGTTTCTTGTAACATTTAGGTATTTTACATACAGAAATAATTATTTTATGCAACTATTACATGAAATATGGGACATAATTATGTCCTACAATCTCAGGACATTTGCCATTTTTAATATTTTTGGTCAGGACACAACTGCGCAAAGTGGGACAGGTGGTAACCCTACATATTTACTGTAGTTGTGCCTGAACAATTAACTGAAAGTCAAATGTACCGTGGTAAAAAAAAAAATGGCAGTACCCTGTGTGGCAGCAGCTGCTTCAGCTCAACAGGAAAATGTGCATTATTTGTCTTCTTTTATGTCAAAATCATCGAAAAGAACAGAATCGGGGGCAAATACAGAAGGAAAACTAAGTTATGACTGAGACAGCTTACTAGACATTCAACACCTAATCTCACAGTGCAGAAGGATTAATGGGCTGCTGTCTGCAGGCCCTGTGAGGCCTACAACACTCCACCTAATACAGGAACTAGGAATTATACTCAAACATGATCCAACTTGCCTTGTGCAAGGAAGTGGAAAAGAAGAAAAAGTTGTGAAAGAACAAAGAAATGCGGATCTCGTGCTGGACTCTCTGCCAGGTTAAAAGCTAATCCATATGTGCCTGTACTCCCATCCTTGCTACTGGCCAGTGTTCGCTCCTTGGATAGCAAAATGGACTACATAAGACTGGAGTTAACCACTCTTAGCAAAGTGAGAAACAGCTGTGTACTTATGTTTACTGAGACATGGTTAAACAATAATATAAATGATAGTGCAGTCTGTGTAGAAGGGCTTACATTATTTAGAGCAGACAGAAACCAGGCACTCTGTGGAAATCAAGGGGAGGGGGGTGTCTGTATCTATGTGAACAATAACTGGTGCACCAACTGTGAGTTGGTTACTGAACACTGCTCTGAAAATATCGAGTTTATGTAATTGAAATGCAGACTTTTCTACCTGCCAAGGGAGTTCAATGGTGTGAGCAACACAGTGGTGTATATTCCCCCAGTGCCAATACCAACAACGCACTAAATACATTTTACCAATCAGTGAGCTGCAAAACCAGAATTTGGAGTTTTCTCACATAATAGGAGGTGATTTTAATCAAGCAAATCTGAAAACAGTTTTACCTCAATACTTCCAACATGTGGTCTTTGCAATGAGGGGAGAGAACATTCTGGATGAAGTCTACACTAGCATCAAGCTAGCATATAAGGCAGTACCACATCCATATCTGAGTCTACTTTATCCTCTCAAAATCTGAAAACCCCAAATACAAATAGCACGACACATAAAGAGCGAACCGTGAATACGTCAAACGTACTAAACCGTGAAATTTCAAACCTCAAACTGCCATAGTCGGCCAACCCACCACCCGCAACACACTACCTACCCAAACACAATAAAAACAACACACACATACACTAACCAAAACCCTACTTCTAACCCTAAATTAAACTACCAAAACCCTACTACTAACCCTACACTAAACCCAACATACACAACTATCTATGCACTATCCTTAACCCCTCCCTAAGGTCCGTAACTGTAACACACTTACCTTACAGAGCTATACTGCAGACAGGCCAACTATGCAAATTTGATATTTCCACTTTCGCGGTTTCGTTCATTTGCCATATTCGCGGTTCGCCCTTTACGTGTCACGCTATTTGCATTCGGGGTTTTCGGCTTTCGAGCGGCTAAAGTAGACCCTCCATATCTGGGTAACTTAGATCATCTCTGCATTATACTACTACCAGCATATAGGCCATTGTTAATCAGCGTAAAGCCATTCAGGAAACAAATAAGGGTATGGCCAGAGGGAGTAGTCTCAGCACTCCATTCCAGGACTGCTTCAAAAGCACAGACTGGAATATATTCAAGGAGGCAGCTACTATGGACCAGAAAATTAACCTGGATAAGTACAGAGGTTGTGATGGCCTACATATCAAAGTGTGTGGATGATGTGACAGTCAACAAGAGCATCATCACATGAGTGAATCAGAAACCCTGGCTCACAAGTGGAGTGTACAAGCTCCTGAAGGCACGCAATGCTACTTTTAAGTCTAAAGACAAAGATGCCCTCAGGGAAGCCGGAGTGAAACTAAGTAGAGGAATAAGAGAAGCTAAGCGGGCCTATGGACAGAAAATTCAGGGTCACTTCTTGGACCTGAGAGACTCTAGGCATCTGTGGCAAGGTATACAATTTATATCAGACTACAGGCCCCTACCTTCTCAATATGATGATAACACAGAGTTTCTCAATGAGCTCAACACCTACTTCAGCAGGTTCAAGAAGGGAAACAATACAACGGCAACAAAACTGCCCACCAACCAAGAAAATGAAGTGCTCTACCTGCATCCAGCAGATGTTCAAAGGGCGCTGTGATGGATAAACCCAAGAAAGGCAGCTGGTCCTGACAATATTCTGGGGTGGGTGCTCAGGGACCATGCTGACCAATTAACCACTGTTCTCACTGACATATTCAATATCTTTCTGCATCAAGCTACAGTACCCAAGTGCTTTGACAATACAACCATTATACCACTGCCCAAGAAGTCTCCACCCTCAAGCCTGAATGACTACTGCCCAGTAGCTTTCACCTCCACTTTAATGAAGTGCTTTGAGAGATTGGTCAAAGACTACTTAACATCAAGTCTTCCTGCAACACTGGACCCACTCCAATTTGCTTATAGAGCCAATCGCTCTGTGGTAGATGCCATCTCACTGGCACTTCACTTATCCTTGGCACACCTGGAGAACAAAAACTGCTATGTCTGCATGTTATTTACTGACTTCAGCTCAGCCTTCAACATGGTCATCCTCCATCTGATTGAGAAACTGGTCCATCTGGGTGTCAGCACTCCTTTATGCAACTGAATTCTGGACTTTCTTACTGGCAGACCACAAAAGGCATGCATAGGCAACAACATCTCGATGAGCATCACACTGAACACTGGAGTACCTCAAGGATGTGTTCTGAGTCCCCTGCTGTTCACCATGCTAACACACAACTGCATCGCTAGGTACAACACAAACCACATTATTAAGTTTGCAGATGATACTACAGTGGTGGGTCTCTTTAGCAATGGTGATGAAAAAGCCTACAGAGAGGAGGTGAATCAACTGATTGGCTGGTGTGACAACAACAACCTGGCTGTCAATGTGAATAAAACAAAGCAGATAATAGTAGACTTCAGGAAGAGATGCAAGGCTCATCCTCCACTCACAATCAAAGGAGAAACAGTGGAAAGGTTGAAGAGCACCAAGTTCCTGGGGGTACATATCGCTGAAGACTTGTCTTGGTCAATAAACACTAATCACATTGTCAGGAAGGTGCAACAGCATCTACACTTTCTAAGAAGGTTGAAGAGAGCAAAACTATCACCTTCATTTCTCACAACCTTCTACAGGACCACCATCAAAAGCATCCTGACAAGTAATATCTTGGTGTGATATGGAAACTGCATGGTTTCAGACACAAATCTCTCCAGAGGGTGGTGAAAGTGGCAGAGAGAATTATCACTTCCACGCTCTCATCTATCCAAGACTTGCACTCTGCTTGGTGCTTCAGCAGAGCCATAAAAATAGTCAAAGACTGCACTCACCCTGCCTATGGTCTGTTCTCGTGTTTGTCTTCAGGCAGGAGATACCAAAGCTTGCCTTGCAAAACCCTACATTTAATAGAAGTTTTTTTCCACACACCATCAGACTTCTGAACTCCAATAATAACATACACCATGTTGGTCTTCGAAGTCTGGAGTTACAATGCTGAAGTAATTCACAGACATATGCTATAACTCTATGAAAGTACAATCTTATACCTTATGTGCAATATTAACGATGCCAAATTAACATTCTGTGCAATATGCCAAGTTAGCATTCCATGCAATTTGTAATCTGTGTGATTCTGATCTGTGCAATATTTTGGGTACTGACAAAGACATGTAAGTGAAATAGCCTTGGTACATGCCATTGTACTTGTTACTGCACTGCATAAATATCTTACTGTTGTTATTGTTGGATTAGCATTAGTATATGTGCTATTGTATTAATATTAGTATCCGTATATTTTGTGTGCACATTGAGTTCAAAGTAATGCAATTTCATTCAGCTGCACTGTTGTGTGGTCTGAATGACAATAAAGTTCACTTTGACTTTTTTCTTTGTGTATTTATTATTTCCTGACTTTGAAAATAATGTTTTGTATATATGCTGCACAAATACACAAAAAAATTATTTGCAAAGTCAGCTCATGTATGTAACAGCCATCTCTGAAAGCAGAACTTGTTTATTTTATGATAAATGCAGTGGTCCATGCACCTTTTTCAGGCACAACCCAGGCCAAAATAAGGCTTTGCATATCTAAAATTAACAGAGGAAACAGGCAAATTCAGTGAATGCCGTCTAAATCAAGTAATAGTAAACAAACAGCATCAAAACAGTTTATCAGAATAAATATAAGTAGATTAAGAATAAATTCTATATGGTGGTAGAAATTTAAAAAAGGCTTTAGTACATTTTGTAAAACATAATTATGTGCAACACACACATATAAGGTACAGTTAATACAAGCTGAAAATGTATTAATGAACAGAAAGACATTGAATAATATTTAACATTGTCAAAGTTATACTGTCAGATTTCTATTTAGGTAAGATCTGGTTCTATAGCTACTTTGTTCACTAAGAAGAAAGTAGCCAGAGGTAGAAACTGGCATTTATTAAAGTGTGGATGTTCATCGTGTTTCACTGTTGCAGTCATTACACTTGGGTTATCCTGCTGGCAGGCTACCCGCAGTCGACCTGAATTCCAAAGTCCTGGTCTGGCGTTGGTTGCTGTCGCTTCTTCCCTGACGTCAGTGCGCCAGGGGTATATAAGATGCAGCCGACGCCATTTTCTTTAGTCTTTCTTGCCACGCGGTGCCTGAAGCAAAAGCAGTTTGCAAGTGCCGGTCGGCCGACTCCTGAAATTTTCAAAATCGAATTTCAGATCCGAAACTTTTTTCTTGCTCCAGACCAATGTCAGAAAAAGTTAACAATTGTATTTTTTGTGGGAAGCAATACCTCATAAGGATTTTCATTCTTACTGTATTCCTTGCCTAGGCCCTGACCACGACATTGCTAGTTGTCGGTTTTGTGCTAGATTTAACCAATGCACTATTAAGCGTCAGTACGATTTTACCTTTCATTACTTTGGCAGAAGGTTTAATTATATAATGCCGCTGGAACAGCCGATGACCGGAGTTCATAAGAAGCACAAGGAAAAAGAAAAGGATAGCCATCCGAGGTCCAAAACCGATGACGAAACCTCAGCTAGGCCAGTCGCCGGTTCACCGGTTCTCAGTGAGGCGCGTTCGCAGCCCCTGACACCTGCTACCTCAGAGCCACAGGCCGCTTCCGACTCCCACGTGGAGACAACTAGGCCTCTGGAAACTCAAGGCATTGGACCTTCGGAAACTATTCCCTCAGATGGGTCTGGAGCCGCTGAGCGGGCATTGGCTTCTGAGGGTGTTTTTAGACCTACACAGTTATATATCAAGCCAACCTCAGCTTCCAAGGCAAAGACTAAAACAGCTTTAAAGACAAAGAAACAAGTACAGCATTATCCTGGACAGACTTCCATGCCTAAGAAATAGATGCTCAAAATGGCCGAAGACCTAATTACTTTGATCAGGGGGTTCCCATCCCCCTTCTGATAAGAGGCCTAGGCAAGACACTGAATATGATTCTTCTGATCAGGTTGCCATTTCATCTAACTCCTCTTCAGAACAGGGATACTCTCTTCCTCCCTATGAGGATTCTGATGCTGAAGAATCTATCCCTTCAGCCTCTCATCCTGAGGACTATTCTTTTGGGGAAACCCTACATACCATGAGGGAGCATTTTCACTGGGAGAGCCAAGATTATTCAGATTCTAAGAAAAGGCTCAGAGATTTTCTTTTACTGCCTCAACACAGACCTTTTGCTATTCCCCCTGTACTAGACATTGTAGATGATGTATTTTCAGAGTCCGGCCTGTCTCCTGACTCTTTACTCCCTGCACCCGTAAAGCCAGACAGGTACTACAGGGTTCCAGATTCACATAAATTTCTATATAAAAACCCTGCTGCTGACCCAGAAACTATATCTCAGGGTCCCAAAGGGGTCAAGGCTTCCACTGCAAAAAACCCTGTCCCCTCTGATAGGGATTCTGGAGCACTGAACAGATGGGGGAAAAAAGTTTATACCTCTGCTACCTTGGCTGTAAGGGCTTTAAATTGTCAGTTTCATATGCTTAAATATCAGCAATACTTAATGTTACTGCTAAAACAGAAAATGTTGACAAATTCTGAATGTTCTGAAAACAAGGAAATGCAGGATTTATTGCATGCAGCTGAACAAGAGGGAAAGCATACTTTGCAATGTGGTTTTGATTCACTGGAGGGCTCTTGCAGGGCCGCTGTTACAGGCTCTGTCATTCGTAGGCATGCTTGGTTAAAGGAACAGAATCTGCCTGATCATGTTAAAGCAAAATTATTGGATGTTCCATTACAGCATGATACTTTGTTTGGTGTTAAGGCAGAAGAGGTGTTAAAGAAAATGGAGGATAAAGCAAAATCTATGCAGACAGTAAAGGAATTTTTACAGGTTCAGCCACCCAGATTTAGCAGGAACTGGCCTTCTAAGAATTGGTCCTTTCCAGTGTCAGACAGGCCACAAAGAGGCAGATACAGACGCCCTAGAGGCAGATCTCAGCCCCAAGGCTCATACAGGCCTAAACAATGGGGTGCTTCTACCTCCAAAAGCGGAGAAGACAAATCACAGCCATATAGGAAACAGTCCCAATGACTTTCCACTGCCAATGCCGAGCACTTACATTTTGGCAGCACCCTTAGGGGGAAAGCTAGCACTTTTTTCACAAAATTGGCACATGATCACCCAGGACAAATGGGTCTTGAATATAGTTTCTCAGGGCTACAGGTTCCACTTTCACACCCTTCCAAAGGCAAAAGGTATGCCAGACCTGCCACACAATCAATGGGCAGAGGCACAAAAGCAAATCTCATCTCTCATGGACATTAGGGCTATTCAGTGAGTACCACAGCAAGAGCAGGGACAAGGATTTTACTCATGACTTTTCCTGGTACCCAGAAAGGACAAAGCCTGGAGACCAATACTGGACCTGTCTATTCTAAACACTTTTCTGCACGTTCCAAAATTCAAAATGTTGATACTGCAGCAGCTTCTGCCCATGCTGGGAAAAAGGCTTGGCTTGTAACTTTGTACCTCAAAGAGGCATACCTGCATGTCCCAATCAGACAATCTTGCAGAAGATACCTCAGATTCATAGCTGGCTCAATGCACTACCAATTCTCTGCACTGTACTTTGGCTTATCTACTGCACCCAGGGTCTTCACAAAATGCCTGGCAACAGTAATTGCATTTTGCAGACAAAGAGGAATTCAAATATATCCCTAATTGGATGACTGCCTTATTCAAGCAGAGAGCAAGGACATTCTACTGAAGCATGTGGCGTTTGTAAAAAGATTACTAATTTGCCTAGGGTATACAGTAAACAAAAATAAATCAAAACTAGTACCCTCTCAAGAGATAATATTCCTGGGTGCAAGCTTAAATACAACTGCCCAGATGGCTTATCTCATGCCAGACAAACAAAGGCAACTGACTTTTTACTTTGAAAAAAAGGCAACAAAGACCCAGTTACCTGCAAGAAACAATCTGCAGGCTTTGGGCTTCATGGCATCCTGCATTCTGCTAATTCCATATGCAAGACTGCATATGAGGAAGCTACAATGGTACCTAAAAAGTGTTTGGACTCAACATTGCCACAGCCTGGAAACATTAATTACCCTCATTCCCTGCCTGCAACAGGAGTTTCGATGGTGGGCACTGGCCTGTCACCACAACAAGGGACAGCCATTCACTTTACCCATAGCCAGGCAGACACTAACAACAGATGCATCGGATTATGCCTGGGGGCCCACATGACAGGAAAATGTATTCAGGGCACGTGGCCCGCAAGCCAGATGCATCTTCATATCAATCAAAAAGTGATGCTAGCTGTTCAGAATGCCCTGACAGCTTTCAAGGATCTACTTCATCCAGGACAACTACTGATAAAGATGGACAATACTACAGTCATGTGGTACATAAACAAGCAGGGAGGCACACATTCCTACCCCCTTTGCAGACAAGCCATGACTTTGTAGGACACAACATTGACCTTTCAAGTTCACCTGCAAGCACAATTCCTGCCAGGAAAAATAAA
Source organism: Protopterus annectens (assembly GCF_019279795.1). Taxonomy (NCBI): domain Eukaryota; kingdom Metazoa; phylum Chordata; order Ceratodontiformes; family Protopteridae; genus Protopterus; species Protopterus annectens. Next base: position 1,007,022,999 of record NC_056747.1, on the reverse strand, counting down.
TACTCTGGCAGACAAACTAAGCAGAAACCTCATGGACCCTCATGAGTGGAAACTAGATCCACAAGTCTTCAGCATGATAATAAGGAAATGGGGATGCCCAGACATAGATCTATTTGCCTCCCCTCACAACTGCCAACTACAGAGATTCTGCACAAGGACTTGTCACAAACAAGCATGGAAGGTGGATGCTCTATCATTCAGCTGGAAAACCCTTACAGTATATGCCTTTCCCCCTCTGCCTCTCCTCTCCAAGGTACTCCTAAAGGTCAGACAAGAGAAGCCAAAAATGATACTGATTGCCCCAGACTGGCCACGCCAGCACTGGTATCCAATCCTAAAGAGCTTGTCTCAAGGCCCAACCTGGACTTCATCTCAAATTCCTCATCTACTGACCCAACAAAACAATCAGATCCTGCACAGCCAACTCAGAACCTAAAATCTGGCTGCATGGCAGATAATATAACCACTCAGAACACACCTCTCTCTAAAGCAGTTATGAATGTTATTTTGGAGGCCAGGAGGCCCAGCACCAGAAAATCTTATGCAGAAAAATGGAAGAGATTCTGTGCTTGGAACCAGGCACAAGGAATTGACACACTTGTTCCAAATATTCCTCAGATTTTACAATACCTAACTGAGATGCTGGACAAAGGCCTATCCTTCTCATCAATTAAGATCCATGCCTCTGCCATTTCAGCTCATTACAATATGGAACCGCCTATTTTATCACATGCACTGCTAAGGCAGTACCTCAGAGGGGCCAAAAACATAAGACCTCCAAGGAGAGCTCCAATACCTACATGGGACCTCAATTTTGTCTTGGAAAAGCTCACACTGCCTCCTTTTGAGCCAGCCAATACAGCCAAGATAAAATTCTTATCATGGAAAACAGCTCTGCTCCTAGCAATAACTTCAGCAAGAAGAGTCTCAGAGTTACAGGCATTAAAGGCTATGGAACCTTTTATTATTTTCCATCTGGACAGGGTTTCTCTAAGGGCGAACCCAACATTTATGCCTAAGGCAGTGTCCAGTGTGGCTCTTAATCAAACCATTCATTTGCCTACTTTTTATCCAAACCCACAGAATAAAGGGGAGAGACTTCTGCATTCTTTGGACATACACAGACAGCTACGCTTCTACTTGGACAAAACTAAAGCTTTCAGAAAGACTGAGCAACTTTTAGTGGCATATGCTGCAGGATCACAAGGAAAGGCCATCTCAAAGTAGACTATTTCAAAATAGATAGGCCACTGCATTTGTTTCTGCTATTCACAACATGGCAAATCAGTGCCTAAGGGCATTAGGCTACATTCAACCAGAGCAGCAGCCACTTCAGCAGCCTTCCTCAGAGGAATACCAACCAAGGATATTTTGGAGGCTGCAACTTGGACTTCAGTGCACACATTTACAAAGCACTACCACTTACCTCTTTACTCTAAATCCAGAGCAGGCTTGGCCACTGCATTTTTGCAGGGCCTCATAGCCACTCCTAATTCTATTTAGACCCAGCCACCCAACCTCAGCTTTGGGATTCAACCCAAGTGTAATGACTGCAACAGTGAAACACGATGAACATAGTACAGTTGTGTACCTACCATAAATGTAGATGTTCGAGTGTATTCACTGTTGCAGTCCAGGTTACCCATCCACCATTCCCCTTTCTTTGCTGGGACTTATCTGTACTTCTCTATTCTATACAACCTATGTGGTGTATTTGCTTGTAGATGAAGGTAATGTTTATGTTAGTGCATGCTCTTTTATAAGCAATATTTTTAGCCTACCCTTTTGGGGGCACCTGACATCTGGGGCAAGAAAAACTGCAGAAAATGGCATCGGCTGCATCTTATATACCCCTGGCACACTGACGTCAGGGAAGAAGCGACAGCAACTGATGCCGGACCAGGACTTTGGAATTCAGGCCAACTGCGGGTAGCCTGCCAGCAGGATAACCCAAGTGTAATGACTGCAACAGTGAATACACTCAAACATCTACATTTATGGTAGGTACACAACTGTACTTTATCAGTAGTCACTGAATGGAGTTGAATACTGCTAATGTTAAGATAAATTAGAGATATGCATTGTGGGAGAAGATGGGGCAAGAAAAGAAAGAGAAATTAAATTTACTGTAGAAATGAGTGGAGCTTTTGGCAATATAGATTATATGTACAGTACATGTTTACAGTAAATGTCTTTGTAGTTTACTGTCTAAATAAAGAAAGAGTGTGCGATATTTGTAATGTAGTGGCTGTATCTGCTTTACCAGGTAAAGCATAGTTAATAGAAGTTCACCATACAGGTAATGTAATTAGTGCTAAAGGATGTGAGCAATGGATTAGAAGCAGATTGTAATGACAGGGTTCTATAACGAGCATATTTATCCAGGATTCTTGAAGCAGTGACATTGATGGACTTTTGAGTAATTTTGTCATTAGGCCTGGGCTTGCCCTGACTTTTTGAGTGATGATAGTCCAGTGAGATGGGGAAAGTTTCACAAAGGCATTTTATACAATTGCTAAAGTATATGGTGATATAGGCAAGTAAATTCTCATCTGTAGGACTGAGTGACAAGGAAGTTGTTCTAAAGTAAAGAAGGTTATTTACTGGAGGGGACTATTTTTATTTATTAGTATGCAAGTAAGCCAATGAGATTTTTTTATAGTTAAGCGGTGATGTTCTTGGCATGGGCTAAGGAGAATAAATCTAAGAATTATGCTCTCTTTCTTTAATATTGCCAGATGTTGTGCAGAATTTAAAGTTGTTATTAGTAGGGACTATTAGATGGTGGTGGTGCTGCGGTAGCGTTGTCACCTCACAGTAAGATGCTGTCCGGTTCGATTCTCAGCTAGAGCATCTTCTGCGTGGAGACATGCGTGAATGGGCGTACCTTCGTTGAAGGTTGTGCGGCAGGGCTGGTAACTCAGCACGTAAAAATCAACTACCAATCATTAGCAGACCGGAGTTCCGCTGTGGCGACCCCTAACCGGGAAAAGCTGAAAGACGCAACATTAGCAGGGACTATTAGAGTCAAGGAAGCATGAAGCTAACAGTTGTAGCTTATCTGTATCCATCCATCCATCCATCCATCCTCAATCTCTTTTCTCATTTTGTACAAAAATAATTTTCTTGGGTGGCAAAAATCAGGGTACCTTTTTGGCTGGGCTTGTATAGGCCCCAGGGCTGACAGCCTAGTACCTACCTATGAACCTATGAGCCTACATGGGGCCAGGGTGTCACTTCCGCAGTGACAATCATCTTGAGCTAAGGTCAAGCCCTTAGTCTGTATGTAAACGATTTGGTAAGTTAGCAGACTGGCTGGGTTAAAACTTTATATGACTGTTCTTTAAACTGTGTAGCATTTTGTTTGTACCAATCATTATGTAGTCTTTTTTGTGTTTAAGGCTAAATTATTAGCTAGGATTCAGTTCTAAATATGTTGAAAGTCAATCTGTAAGACTGTGTTTAATTCTTGAGTTGCTAGCAAAGACCTTTTGACCACTATGTCATCTGTACAGAGTATACAGCTGTATTGCAAAGTTCCTAAGTGATGCCATTTACAAAAGAGAAGACAGGAGTGATACAAAGACAGTGCCTTGTGGAGCTCTGATATTAGTAATATAAGAGTTATGCATGAAAAATTATTAACTGATATTGAAAAGGTATTTGCTGGTATTAATGTGCCCATAAAATTATGTTGGCAAGCAAAATTAAAAAAAAAAACTCATACTGACTGAGACAACTGACTTATGGATGTATGAGTAAACACAGTAAAACAACAATAAAAAGAGCACTGCAAATAACAGTGTATAACAAAAACTACTTTCAAAACAATTTTTGTTATAAAATGACTTATGCAATGTAATTTTGGGACCAAATAAATAACTGTAAAGGTGTGCTATACAATTTTTACCTGGCAGTGTGTACAAACTTTATACAGATAACATCTGCAATGTATACTTATTAAAATGAGTAAATAATAGTTAAATATTGCAATGATCAATACACAATGAATGTCAAATGTAACTGTTATTTAAGTCTACAATACTATATGATTTGTATACAATAAGTGACTGAGTTAATGGCAATGTTTGCATTAAAGAGGCAAGATGATAAACAAAGGCTGGAACAAATAATTAGTACAGTTCTGTGAATTAATGAACTGAATAAGTGAAAAGATTAAATGTTCATAGATTAGTACAATCAAAAGTGTGCTAAAGTATTTCAAGTGATCTGTGGCTGTTCAAACTTGCAAAAAATGAGTAATCAATGTTTTGAAGGCAAAACAGAATTAAAAGGTCTGTTGGTTTAAATGAAGAATCTTATGTGTTGCTGGATGAAAAAATACTTAAATACTGTTAAGGTATGGCAGCAATACAAACAGTAAAGCAAAATGCATGTGGTTGAATGTGGATGCTACTTTAAAATGATTTAATGGGTTGAATATATTGATCCGTTTTTGTAGCTGCAATCCCAGACAGCTCAACATACACTGATTGGCTCCAACTGTATTATGCAGCTAATGACATCCCAAATGATAAACCGGTTCAACTTTAATAAATACAGTCTACCAAATGTACAGACTAATATCCAGTTCAGCAGCACCAGATAAACCATCTGGAAAAAAGTTCATTGTGTGCAGAAACTTCATACAAACATTTGAATCTAAACCTTTGATGACTGCAGAATATTTTAGGTTCCATGATAGGAATCCAATAACACAGGAAATCATTCTGGCTTATATTGACAGAAATGCATAAACTAAATGAATATTGCTAGCTTGAACATAACTACCTGATGTGTTAAGATACAGAATTGAGTATGGCATATTTATGTAAATAAGTAAAAGAGACTGCTCTCTACAATAATTTGTAACTAGAACAAGCAGTAAACATAGCTATTACTAGGCTCGCATCCACCAGGGCCTTTATAAGCGTAGCCACACAGCCCAACCCAATGTGTCCCCAAGTACCTAGGGCATCTTTTTGGAAGGGCATGTTAGTAAGGAGGTATTTAAGGGTTTTGTGAGTGTGGAAGGGGGATGTCAGCAGGGGAATATTTTACTTACTGTCAGCCTCTGTCCATCAGATACACTGAGGCTCAGACTGGGGGTGAATTTAGGATTATCCATCTAATGGTCAAGGTTTCATCTGAACAAGGTCAGGGATGAACTCTGCTTTAAATGGATGGGGAGCCTATTCCATAGTGGGGGATCCATTGAGAGACATATTGATCTCTCCACTATGTTTTATTTATGTTGCAGGCAAAGTTTAAATCCTTGGATCTAGTGTTTTTGATGCAGTTCATTTTCTGGATGTGCAAAAGATCCACAAGGACTGGATCTCAAGATGCCTTATATACCAGGCATAGGTTGCCACTCAGTAACCTGTAAGAGACTGAATACAGAGATTGGGCCATAAGGTGATCTAAGTATGATAGGATTTTCATACCATGGATTCACCTGGTGAGGAACCTTTGTGGTCATTCCAACTAGTTCAAGTGACTAGTCAGATATATGCTGAAGAAACCATTGTACTCAATGGGTCTTTTAAGGTCCAAGTGAAGTGGTACTATAACTTCCTTTGATCTGGATGCCATACCCTTACTTATAAGTTGGGCGACATAGAATGACTTTCTAACTATCTTGGCTATATTTTGATGAAACGTGAGATTACTGTCTACATATGGTCACAAATCCATAACTACCATGTCAACTCTTAGGGGTGTTTTATCGACAGAGTAATTAACTCGGATGGACAATTTACCAAAGGGTACTATAATGCATTGTTTGGCATTTAGTTTTCATCTGTTGCTTTGGCACCAGACATTTGTCTCTGTTAAGCCCTTTTGTAGGATGTTAGTGGTATGAGGGGAATCTATGATATCTCCCAATTTACAGTCATCTGCATACTTGGTGAGCCAGAGACCCTTAACATTAGCCTGGACTTCTGAGAAGTAAATGCTAAACAGGCGCTGGCCAAGCAAGGAGCCCTGCTGTACTGCACTGGTGACTGGTCTCTTGGTGGAGATGGTCTCACCAATTCTGACTTCTTGGGTCCTATTTGTGAGTCATACAGCAATCCAGTGAGTTAAGTAAGACAGAGAAGAATGACAAAAGACCATTGGACAAGTTTCAAAGAGTCCTACAATAGCTAAAATAGTAAGGACTTAAAGTAAACAAAGATAAGAAATACGATAGCTCCCAGATACAATATTATTCATAAAGATAGATTAATCAAAAGGGGTGGTGGAGTAGCAATATTATTCAAAAATCACCAAATAGTTGAAACCTTAAAGCTAACTATCCCTAACTTTGAAAGTGATGAGCTACTCTTTACTAGGCTACAAATTAACCCCAAGAAACACATCAATGTTTAGGTGGGTACATCCCACCTGGGAATAACATTCCCACACTAGAACATTTACTTCACTGGATCTCTGCTGCTTCCATTAAGAAACAATCCTATTGGGGGACTTTAACATTGATTGGCTCACCTGCTCATCTCAAAATCCAGCAACCCATATTAACCTTTACAGGTTTACCCAAACTATCACTTCTCCTACAAGGACAGACAAATCTTCCAAACAAGAGTTCATCCTTGACTGGATTCTGATTAACACCCCACCCTATGCTCTCAATCAGGTTGTCTTCTTGATGGTCTTAGTGACCATCAACCAACCTTTCTTCTAATGACCCATACTCACCAATGTAAGCCAACCACCTACCATATAATCAGAAAAAAAAATTCAACCCTAGCAACTTTGTCTCATCACTAAAGAGCTGCAACTGGGAAGATCTTAGACAATAACCCCTGGAAGAGGCTGTCATTCAACACAACTTTTCTAGATATACTAAACTGCCATGCATCCTTGAGAGCTATTAGAGTAAAAGCCAACTATGCACCTTGGCTAAGTAAGGAATGCAGATCCCTGTTAATAGCCAGAGATAAAGCTTGGGTGCAGTTTCATAAAAACAAATCCTAGACCTCAAAACAATCATTCCTACAATTGAGAAACAAAGCTAAACAATTAATCAGACTTGACAAAATCAACTACTACCATAATATTCTAACAAAACAGCATAACAACCCTCAAAAGTTCTAGGCTATTATTAATCATATTCTACATCCAGGTAAATCCACCACACCCTCACCACCAACAACTAGTAACTCAGATAACACAGCAACTCAATTCAATAAATACTTTACAGAAACCGTACTAGCCCTATCAAATTTCCAAACCACCCCCACCACCTCTGAGCCATTCATATCCCAAAATAGCATCAACTCCTTTACATTACAACCAGTCTCTGTTAACACCACAAAAAAAACTACTTAAAAAATAAAGCCAACCACATTAGCAGCAGACAAACTCCCTGCAGACTTCTTGCAAATCTTAGCAGATGCTATAGCTTATCCAGTAGCCATACTAATCAACAGATCAATCTCTGAAAACTGAGTGCCTGCCATTTGGAAAATACCCCATATTCTACCTTTACACAAAGTAGGTACACTGTATTGGCCAACTATTGTCCAATTGCCATTTTATCTCCCCTATCTAAAATCCTAGAGAGAGTAGTTCATACACAATTTATGCATCACCTACACACACACAACTACTATCAAGCACTCAACATGGCTTTAGCCCTTATCACAGTACTACCACAGCCCTAATGTCCTTCACTAACACACTGAACCACTACAGAAATAACAGAAATTCTGTATCTCCCATCTTCCTGGACCTTTCTAAATCCTCCACTATGGTAAATCATAACAAACTTATTAATGTTCTCACCACCCTAAACCTTAGTATTCCCTCTATAACCTGGTTTAAAAGCTACCTATCAGGATGTCAGCAGGCTGTTCAATGGCAAAATGAACTCTCCCCCCTTCTTCCAGTAACATTAGGAGTTCTCTAAAGTTCTATCCTTGGATCTCTATTATTCTTTCACTTCACTATCAGACTTCACACCTCTACCTCCCATGCCACAGTCATACAATGCACAGACAACTCCACATTAATTTGCACGGACCCTTCTCTGCAAGACCTCCAGACCATAACCCAAGACATGTCTCACTAACACCCAGCTTGTTCTAAATCCCATCAAAACCAAGCTCCTTCTCTTCTACCCCACAAGAACCTCCCCATCAAGCCTGTCATTCAATATCACATCCATAAATAAAACCGCTATTATACCAGTAACCCACACCAAACTTCTAGGTGTTGAAATTGACAACACTTTAAAGTTTGATATTCATATCTGCAGGAAAAACAAGGAACGTTCCACCACAGTGAAGCAAACATAAAACTTTAATGGATAGAAAACAACTTATATCCTCAGAAACAGGACAAGCGCTTTCGGCAATAGCCTTCTTCAGATCCTGATTAAATAGTCCTGAGCATCTGAATTTTAAAAAGACAGACATCCAATCACATTCCAAACATTTGATTCAGATGTCAAATTAAAATAAAATACAAATTGGTATAATTCACCTACTACTACAATTAACCAATCAGTCTGTGTAAACATAAAACTTGATTTTATGACCAATTAAATAATTTCTTTAATCTCTTCCTCAGTATTTGCTCCAATAAAAAAATTCACTCAGACCAAGTCTTTCAACCAATAATATTCATGGGCTTGCTGATCCCCTTATTACCATCCTATATGATACTTTGTTTTTGTGCTTGCACATTTCCACAAAAACAGCAAGTTCATATTGCCATGAATTGTAATTAATTCATAAATTTCCAAATATCTTACTAATAACATTTTTACTAATAATAATAACCAAAAAACAGCAGCTCTGGGAACAAACAAATGGAGTTGACTGTGTCAGTCTAAGTTAGTGTACAAAGCCAAGCACAAAGACGGAGCCAAAGCCAGAGTGTAAATCACATTAACGCCTTTTATTCCAATAGTACGTTTTCGTCCTTCCAAACAAAGCGACTTCATCAGATGTAACATAAAAACAGTCCCCAAACACATATTTATATCCTATTTACATTGATTATTTAATTAAAACCATCATTTATTCAAATGAGTTTATTTAAAATCAACCTATCAAGTCTCAGCATTCATGAATAATTCATCAAACTTTTTTCTAGGTGATTGTTTAGCCTAAAAGTCATACAGAACTAATAATGCCTTTCCACAAAAACATATTACAAACAAAAATAGATTGTATGGTCCTTATTCAAAAACATGCCTGTAGTAAAAATATTTTTTATTAATTGTAAAAGTTGTTCCTAACTTAAATTTATAATACTTTCTTATGAGAAAATTAAAACATAAAAATAGAGTTAAAATTCAAAGTGAAGAATGTGATGTAAATATAAAACTTGAATCCTTATATACTTATATTTCATAAAAATATATTAAAATTATTTCATTAAATATAATACTTTTATAATTTAGCAGATCTTAATTTAAGTAGTGGCATGATGGAAATAAATTCATTAAGGCCAGGGTAGTTGGTGGCGTCTAAAATTAGTTGCCACCAAAGTTCCCGAAATTCAATTCTTTCTTCCCATGGTCCTCCTCTACCATCTGCTTTGACCTGTTCTAACACTATGAAGAGGAATTTAGCATCGGGACAAGTGTTCGAGTGTTTATAAAGTGCACTAGTGTCTTTCTTAATGGAGATGTCATAATAGTGCTCGTAAATCCTTCTTTTTAGCTTTCTTTCTGTTTTGCCTATATAGAAGGATTTACACACTATACACCAAGCCAAATAAACCAGTTCTTTAGAATCACAATTATAATATTCATTGCTACCTAGCCACTTATTCCTGCTTTCCAAGTAGAATTTCTCTACATTCATAATATATTGGCATTGGTTGCACCTACCACATTTGTAGGTCCCAAACTTGTTTCTGTTAGGTTTAATCGGTTTGTTTTCCAAAATCAGTCTTAGGTTCCTAGAGTTTTTAAATGTTATTTTTTGTGGACCTCTAGGTATTTTTTCTACATCTGTAATGGACGTAAAGTGTTCCCATTCTTTTAGAAACTTTTTCTTTATTATGTTGTTAAGTCCATTATACTCTAATATTAAAGTTTTCTCAAAACTGGAAATATTATTTTCCTTTTGTATAGGGCTAGTTCTTTCTAAATGGATAGTGTTTATTATAGGTTTGAATCTATCAGTTCTACCCTTAACTACTTCTTCCCTTATCTCCCTAACAAGTTTATGGGGATATCCCCTTTCTAAAAACATAGATTCTAACAAGTTACACTCCTCCTCAAAATCTTCCTTTCTGCTAGTCATACGACTCCCTCTAACAAATTGTCCTTTTATTATATTCTTCTTACAATGTAGAGGGTGTGCACTATCATAGTGCAAAAAGGAATTGCAGAAGGTGTTTTTTCTATACACTTTTGTTTCTAACTTGTTGTTGAGTTTATAAATTTCTACATCCAAGTATTGTACCTTATTTTCTGTAATCTTGTGGGTAAACTTTAAAAAAGGACTGGTTGTGTTAAGCCATTCCAAAAATTCATCTAATTTTTCTCTACTACCATTCCAAAATATTATAATATCATCCAAAAAGCGACGGTATAACTTCCAATATTTTTTGAATTCAGTAGTTTCAATATTTTCTTCTTCCCACCTGGTGAGGACCAGGTTGGCAAAAGTGGGGGCACACGCTGCCCCCATAGCAACTCCTTGCAATTGTTGGTAAACTTCTCCTTTAAAATATAGGAAGTTATTCCGTAGCACTAAATCCATGAGCCAGGTGGAAGTTAATTTTTCCTGTTGACTCAAACTATCTTCCTGATATATTGTGTCTTCGAACATCTTTATACCTTCAACCCAGGGTATTGAGGAGAAGAGGTCAATAATATCAATAGTCACAAAAATTGTTTCTTCGTTATATAGATCTGTTGTTAGAGTTTTTAATAAATCCCAAGAATCCTTGAGTATCAAAGTCTTACCCATCCAAATATGTTTAAGCTTAAAATCAATATATTTAGCTAATGGTTGGGTCTTGGACCCCTCAGCAGAGACAATAGGCCTAAATGGGGGGTCCGTTTCATTTTTATGGATTTTTGGGATTCCGAATAAAGATGGAATTCTGGGTTTATCCACCTTTAAATACTTATATGTTTTGAAGTCAATCAATTCTTCCTGCATCATATCAAATAACCCAGAATCTATTTTTTTATAAGCTATATTAACTTTGTTGGTAGATACTGGGGAGTATTTTTCTTGATCCCAAAGAATGTTGTTAATTTTACTTTCATATTGGATGGATTCCATTATAACCACCCCTCCCCCTTTGTCTGGTTTCATAACCCTGAGAAGGTTTTGATTTCTTAATTTCTCCAGACAATCTTTTTCTCCTAAATTCAAGTTGTTTTTATGTCCCTTGTAATAGGAATCAACTTTTCTAATTTCTTTATCTAGTATTTTTTCAAGATTTTTAAGTTGAGGGTGTAAAGGTGGGTTATAGGTAGTTCTTCGTTTTAACTCATTGTTATTAGTATTCTTATTACCCTGGTCATTAGGTATAACTAGGTCCAGGTTAATTTTTCTTAAAAATATTCTAACATCCATAAGGGATTTAGCTACGTCTCCTTTGTTAAAGGGAATGAATTTAAGTCCCTTCGATAACAAATCAAAGTGTTCCTGTTCCAGAACCATATCACTGAAGTTGTATATTGTAAAGTTGTTATAAGTAAATTTGATACCATTATATGTAACTATATCCGATATAGTTGGGTTAGGTGAGGCAATGGGCTGAGGTGTGTTTAGTAACGTCCTCTCCCCCTCCTCCCTCCCCTCCCCTGAAAATTTTGTTGTTCTGGTTGTTGTCCCATTCTGTGTAGTAACCTCTCCGATCTCCTTAGTGGTGGAAATTCCTGGTCATAATTAATCTGATCTTCCCTACTAATGTTAAAATCATTAAAAACCTCATATCTCTCTTCTTCTTCTTCATTACTGTGTACATTGTAATTGTTCCACCCTTCCTTATTACAATCCCTTCTAAATGGTGGTTTTGGATAACATGTATTATTTTTGTACTCTAAAATATCTCTTTCTAACTTTTTTAATTTCCTTTTAATGACATCATTACATTTACTTTCTATGTCTTTCCTAAGGTTAAAATACTTAGTTTTCTCCTCATTCACAGAGAATAACAAATCACTTTTAATACGTAAATCAAGTTCATTATTGTCTTTATGTAATATTTCCATAACATGGTTGTTGTTCTTAATCATGAGTTTTAAAACATTTAAACCACAATTATTAAAAACACCAAGTAATTCTTTGTGAAATTCAGAGCCAGTAATCACATTGTTAGGAAATTTCCAAAGCCTAAGGCCTTTGGGAACAATTTCTTTGTGCACACATTCATTTAAATACTCATTCTCTATTTTCAAATGTCTGTATTTACTCATAAGTCTAGATAGGTCATTTAGCATCAACGTATAAGTATTATTGTTATACTTAGAATCAGGAATGTTGAAATTTGCTTTGAAGTCACATTTATAGTTTAACCATGAATTTAAATCCTCCATGTGAGAAGGAACGTTTCCAGTACCTGTATTATGCCTGCGAGTCTCAGGCATACTCCTAGCTGTACTCCCCCTGTCAAGTCCAGTACCGGTTTGTCCCTCCTGGTTCTGCAGAGCAAGTGGTGTATTCAACGGGTTAAAGGCATCACTGTTCGGATTGTCGGAGTCGCCGGCGTTTGAATTAGTGCCCATAAGCTCTCTCCCATCCTCGTGGTCCTCTCCGTTGGTTAAGTTGTTCCTTCCACCTCCTTGAACCCTCCGCACATTACTTTCACTATGCTGGTGTAGTAGGGACAAACTAAGGGGAGTCAGCAGGTCTATCAACTCCGTAAGCTGTCCTATCAGCTTGCGCGTCGTACCTACGTCTTCCTGTCCCTTAGGATCAGGAACTAGGTTAGACTCCATATCCGTGTTGCCGAAAAGCACGAAACCAAGAAAAAAACAACGGCAACTCCCAGTAAAAAAGACCAATAACCAAAAAACAGCAGCTCTGGGAACAAACAAATGGAGTTGACTGTGTCAGTCTAAGTTAGTGTACGAAGCCAAGCACAAAGACGGAGCCAAAGCCAGAGTGTAAATCACATTAACGCCTTTTATTCCAATAGTACATTTTCGTCCTTCCAAACAAAGCGACTTCATCAGATGTAACATAAAAACAGTCCCCAAACACATATTTATATCCTATTTACATTGATTATTTAATTAAAACCATCATTTATTCAAATGAGTTTATTTAAAATCAACCTATCAAGTCTCAGCATTCATGAATAATTCATCAAACTTTTTTCTAGGTGATTGTTTAGCCTAAAAATCATACAGAACTAATAATGCCTTTCCACAAAAACATATTACAAACAAAAATAGATTGTATGGTCCTTATTCAAAAACATGCCTGTAGTAAAAATATTTTTTATTAATTGTAAAAGTTGTTTCTAACTTAAATTTATAATACTTTCTTATGAGAAAATTAAAACATAAAAATAGAGTTAAAATTCAAAGTGAAGAATGTGATGTAAATATAAAACTTGAATCCTTATATACTTATATTTCATAAAAATATATTAAAATTATTTCATTAAATATAATACTTTTATAATTTAGCAGATCTTAATTTAAGTAGTGGCATGATGGAAATAAATTCATTTAGGCCAGGGTGGTTGGTGGCGTCTAAAATTAGTTGCCACCAAAGTTCTCGAAATTCAATTCTTTCTTCCCATGGCCCTCCTCTACCATCTGCTTTGACCTGTTCTAACACTATGAAGAGGAATTTAGCATCGGGACAAGTGTTCGAGTGTTTATAAAGTGCACTAGTGTCTTTCTTAATGGAGATGTCATAATAGTGCTCGTAAATCCTTCTTTTTAGCTTTCTTTCTGTTTTGCCTATATAGAAGGATTTACACACTATACACCAAGCCAAATAAACCAGTCCTTTAGAATCACAATTATAATATTCATTGCTACCTAGCCACTTATTCCTGCTTTCCAAGTAGAATTTCTCTACATTCATAATATATTGGCATTGGTTGCACCTACCACATTTGTAGGTCCCAAACTTGTTTCTGTTAGGTTTAATGGGTTTGTTTTCCAAAATCAGTCTTAGGTTCCTAGAGTTTTTAAATGTTATTTTTTGTGGACCTCTAGGTATTTTTTCTACATCTGTAATGGATGTAAAGTGTTCCCATTCTTTTAGAAACTTTTTCTTTATTATGTTGTTAAGTCCATTATACTCTAATATTAAAGTTTTCTCAAAACTGGAAATATTATTTTCCTTTTGTATAGGGCTAGTTCTTTCTAAATGGATAGTGTTTATTATAGGTTTGAATCTATCAGTTCTACCCTTAACTACTTCTTCCCTTATCTCCCTAACAAGTTTATGGGGATATCCCCTTTCTAAAAACATAGATTCTAACAAGTTACACTCCTCCTCAAAATCTTCCTTTCTTTGTAAACATAAAACTTGATTTTATGACCAATTAAATAATTTCTTTAATGTCTTCCTCAGTATTTGCTCCAATAAAAAAATTCACTCAGACCAAGTCTTTCAACCAATAATATTCATGGGCTTGCTGATCCCCTTATTACCATCCTATATGATACTTTGTTTTTGTGCTTGCACATTTCCACAAAAACAGCAAGTTCATATTGCCATGAATTGTAATTAATTCATAAATTTCCAAATATCTTACTAATGACATTTTTACTAATAAAATATCCTTGACACAAGAAACTTTGTAAAGTGCATTGTTTTCATGATTGCACTTCTCCACAGAAACAGCAGGCTCATATTGCCACCCATGAGTTATAATTCATTCATAAATTCACATTGTTTTTTAGATTTATTTAATTTCGAACTTAATTATAAACCAAATAAAGCTCTTTGAATTCATATTTTATCTTCACAATAAGCCTTTTTCACAGTGCAATTTGGAAATCATGGTTACTGCTGTTCATCTTCTAGCCAATCAGCATTGAAAATTCACATTTCTAACCAGTAGAAACCATTTATAAATACTATATAATTCAAGGAAGCATAGATATTCCTTTTTGTTTAGTAGCCAATCAGCACAGAAGATTTTCATTCATAGCCAATAGACAACATTCAAGAACAAAAATTAGTATCATAGTAAAAAATGTAAAAAATCATTTAGTGGCTACTTATTTGAGACTTCATGTTGACTTTTCAAAGGCAAATCCCCTAGCTTGGAGACCCCTTAAGGTGCTTCATTTATATACATAAGCATCTCCAAACGAGCAATAAGTCTGCGATGCCCAACGCAAGGCTATGGTTATTTCATGGGCTTAATACCATATTCTGACAGTTTTGAATTTCATTTTATCCAAGAGGATGTTCTTATAAAGGCTCTTGCAGTTGATATTTAAATTCTCACAATATGCCTTGCCCCACATTGCGATACAAGATACTACAATTATTATTTATATTTAAACTTTGACAATGCACCATGCCCCACATTACGATATAAAATACCATGTTTACCATTGGTCATTTTCTAGCCTATCGGCATATTAGATTGACATTTATATCCAATAGAAGCCATCCGCAGACAAAGAAACCTTATATGCACTTTACTTTATACAAATATTTCTCCAAAAGAAAAAAAGCGACAAGTGGAAATACCAAGTTAATAATACCTTCCACAGTATTATAATTCTTATGGATTTCATGCTGTATTTAAATTAGTTTTATCCAAGACAATACTCGGTAAAGACTCTTACAATTTATAATTCAACTTTCGCTTCATGGTTAATGTTTCAAATAGACTCAATATCAGCTTTACAAAGACAATCTCCCTAATTAAAGGACTTTGTATGGTATTCCATTTATATACATAAATAACTCCAAATGAGCAACAGATTAGTGATCCATACCACAAGGTTAAAGCTTTTCATGGACTTTATACTGTGTTTTAATAAATTTTAATCTGATTTCATCTAAAGAAATACTCTTATAAAAGCTCTTTATAATTTATTATAATTCAATTTTCACAGAGCGCCCTGCTTCCCTTTATGGTGTAAAATACCGTGGTTACTACTATTCATTAACTAGCCAATGGGTATGTCAGATTGACTTTTTTACCCAATAGAAACCATCCACAGTCAGGAAAGATTTTTGTGCTATCTCACTTTATACACACATTTCTCCAAAAAAAACAATGAGTAGATATGCCAAGTAAATATTGCCTTCCATAAGATTATAATTATTTCATGAACTTTATTCTCTATTTAAGGAAAGCAAAATATAATTTCAACAGTAACCAGGTACCTCTGCAAAAACACAAAACAAATCCAAAGAATAAAAGCAGACAGAGGCAAGGCTTCAGTTTCTTCAGCTGATTTATTACAAGACACACAAGTGCTGCTGACTCTGACATTACTGAAATTGTATTTGACATTAAGTTATTTACACGCAATTTAATGTTGAAAATTATGTATGCTAATAATGGTGAAAATGGGGAATTTATGTTTAAAAAACCAAGCTCTTTTTTACCCAAGTTAAATCATTTGGTTTCTGCATTTGAACAGTTATGTCTAGATGATGTTTATAGAGTGTTTCATGAACAAAAATTACACCCTAGTAGCAGCAGACAGTGTAATTTATCCATGGATGAATTTACAGCATTAAATAATTTACAAACGAATCCATGTATCATGATACGCCCTGCAGACAAGGGAGGACAGATTGTAATTTTGAATAGGGAAGACTATGTCAGGAGAATGCTTGTTTTATTAGCTGATGACACATTCTATAAAGTTATTACTTTATCACAAGTTAATAGAATGGTTGAATATGTACACAACAAGCTAAGGGAAATAGCCAGGATGGGTCTCATTGATGAAAATTTATTAAAATACTTCCTTATATTTAACCCCACTACCCCAGTGATTCAAGGATTACCCAAGGTGCACAAAAATAGGGAAAATCCTCCTATGAGGCCCATTGTAGCTGGTAGCAACTGGTGCACTGAGTCCATTTCTATTTTTGTGGAGAAATTCCTTAGGAATTTGATTAAATGGTCAGACTATATCTTGAAGGACACTGAACATTTTGTGAGAGACTTATATAGATTTGCATGTGAAAGGGAACAACAAGCCTGTAAACAACAAATGCTGTTAGTTACCCTTGATGTGGTGTCACTTTTCACTGTTATTCCAAATGATTTTGGGATTAATAGCGTAACTCAGTTAATGCTTGAAACCAGGGAGTATGATAGAGATATGGTGGACCTAATACGGTTACTACTAGGTCTGGTACTGGAGAATAATGTGTTCATGTTCAGGGATAAGGTTTACTGGCAAAGCAATGGGGTAGCCATGGGAACATCATGTGCTAACAGTTATGCGAATGCTGTAAAGTCCAAATGGGAACAAGATAATTTGGTCGTGGGTGACTTTAAAGATGACATATTATTTTTTCGCAGGTTTGTAGATGACCTCTTCCTTCTATGTGGGGGTCTATAGAACAGCTAATGATGTTTGTAGACTATATTAATGCTTCAACACATTTTCTTAAATTCACCATGAACTGTTCATATACTGAAGTTAGCTTTCTAGATGTCTCTATTATACAAGAACTTAATGGTGCACTGAGCACTAAAATGTTTAGGAAGGGATGTCATCTGAACAGTTTACTAAGAAAATATAGCATGCACCCTCAATACATTTTTCAGAATGTTGCACAGAATCAAGCTTACAGGGGCTCTAGATTGAATGCTAGAGAAACATATTTTGTGGAACAACTATACAAGATAAATATAGAACTAGCAGACAGGGGCTATGACCAGAAACATGTCAATGAAAGTATTAGGACAGTGAGAAACTCTAGACACAGTAGAGCCAGGCCCTATTTCTCTGAACAGGTAGAGAGTGATTTATGCAATGGGGGTCAACAGAAACAAATCTCACAACCACTTAAAATGTGTTTTAGCTATTCTAGAAATATAAGATACTACACAGACATCATAGGCAAGCATTGGAATATTTTGACATCTGATAAACAAGTTAGCAACCTGATAGGAACACATCCACAGTTTACTTTTAAAAATAAGAAGTCGCTAAGGCGACGACTTTGCAATCCTAGAGACCAAATCAGGACTGAGGATACACCAGGGACTAAACCGTGCACTAGGTGCCAGTTCTGTAAATTTATAAATCAAGATATGGAGTTTCTGCATCCAGACACTGGTGTAACATATGTACTAAGAACCAGTGCAAGGTGTGATACTTCACATGTGGTTTACCTTGCTACTTGCAAAGTATGCAGTAAATTCTACATGGGAAAGACAGACAGACTATTAAGGGATAGGATCAGGGAACATCTATAACATATTAAGAAAGGTAGTGTGTTCAATGCTTTAGCAAAACACATTAAAGAAACGAATGATCAACACACCTTTACATTTATGGTATTAGGTAAATGTTATGAGAACTTGAGGGGTGGTGACACCAGAGTTCAAACTGAGAACCTGGAGGCTAAATGGATTGTGAGATTAAGAGATAACACAGGACATGGTCTTAATGACCATGCACCATTGAGACCCATCCTGAAAAATAGACCATTACGTAGGTAGAATCTGTTACATTTATGTGGTTTACGTGTATTTATAATATGTGGTTTTTGCAATGAAGTTTTTATATATTTTATTATGCATTTTACTGTGGGCTGAATACAATTGTTCTTTGTGCCTTTAAGAGTTTTCTCTTTTTAATCATGTGACCAGCTAATGCTTAGTATAAGAATGGGTGTGTTGAGTGCTGCTTTTTATACACCTGAAGAAGCCTTGTGGTGAAAGCGCTTGTGTGTCTTGTAATAAATCAGCTGAAGAAACTGGAGCCTTGCCTCTGCCTGCCTTTATTCTTTATTCTCTATTTGTTTTGTTTTTTTCCATAAAAAAGAATACTCTGGTAAAGGCTCTTCCAATTTACAATTTAGCTTTCAGAAAGCATTTTGGCTCAAAATATAATGTAAGGCATCATGGCTACTACTACTTATTTCCAATCGGCATATCAGATTTGCACCTATAACCAATGGGAACCATCCACAGACTAGAGAACTCAGTATACTATTTCACTTTATATACATTTATCCGAGAGGGCAGTGAAAAAGTAACAAAACAATCCTTAATTCACCATATAATGCACAATGCTGTTCAATTTATAATTAAACTTTCAGAAAGCATCTTGTCTCAAAAGATGATGCAAGTTAACATTTCTACTGCTACTTATTTTCTGGCCAATTGGCACACCACATTCACACTTATAACCAATGGGAACCATCCACAGGCAAGTGAACTTCATATACTGTTTCACTTTGTAAATTTCTCTGAGAAGGCAGTAAAAAGTGACAAAACAATCCTTGATTCACCAAATAATGATCAATACTATTCATTTCTTAATCTTTCATCAAAAAGAATTCATACTTATAGATAATATAAGCCATCCATAGGCACAATGTGTTTTAGAGCAACATAGTTATTACTGTTCATTCCCCAGCCAATAGGCTTGAAGAATTACACTGTTATAGCCAATAGAAATCATTCACAAGCAAAAGATAGCTTCATAGTTTGTAATTTGAAGCATCGCTTGTTAACTACTGTTTTGGACTTCAATTTATCTTTGCGAATAAGACTTCTTGTCTAAAGATTATTTAAAAAGCAGTGCTTTTATATATATATATATCTCCAAGACAGCAGCAGATTATGAATGCCATCTGCAGAATTGCAGTTCTTTCTTGAAGTTTATACTGCTTTTTAATAAACTTTTGATTCCCAATTATAACTTGGTCAAATTAATTCTCTTGCTGGAGTTCCTTAATTTATACTTCCACAAAATGCCTCCACTCACAATGAAATTTAGAATAGCATGGTTATTACTGTCCTTTCCTGGCCAATCAGTATATCATGCTCGCATTAATGGCCAATAAAAACTATTCGCAGCCAAGATGACTTGTATAGTGCTTCACTTTTATACATAAATGTTTCTAAAGGAGCAACATATTAAGAATATCATCTGCAAGTTATTTCTTTCTTGGGCTTTACGCTGCATTTTGATCTTTCGTGAGCCTTATGGTGCTTTTAGGTACATTTATAATAGCAAGGCTCTTGCTCTCACAGCTTTTGGAACTTGTCCATAAGCTTCCACAAAAAAGATAATATAATGGTATCATACTTTATAATTGGAGGGTTGCTGCTTAGGGCATCTGCAAGTTTATATTACTTTCTTGAGCTTTACAGTGCATTTCGATCTTTCGTGAGCCTTATGCTGCTTTTAGGTAGATTTATAATAGCAGTGCTCTTGCTATTGCAGCTTTTGGAACTTGTGCTTAGACTTCCACAAAAAAGATGATATAAGAGATGGTATCATGCTTTATAATTGGAGGGTTGCTGCTTAGGGCAAACATCAAAATGTCTTTGCGAATGTAGCTTTCCTTATCAAGAAACTTTTCTAACTTCACTTAAGTATTAAGGTAATCAACAGGCAGAGAGTGCCTTCTGCAAGGCTGTACCTTTTGTAGACTTTATGTTATATTTTAATACTTTTTATATTCAATGCTAAATAAATACTCTTACAGGAATTCTTAAAATCTGTTCTTATGCTTCCACAAAGAGTCTTAACTTATAATACGATTTCAGATCATATGATTATTGCTATTCTTTTCCTGACCAGTCAAAATATAATATTCACATTTATTTCCAATATAAAACATTCACAGGAAGGAATACTGACATGTGCCATCTGCAAGGTTATGTTCCTTTCATAGACTTTCTACTACATTTCAATACATTTTAATTGGTTTTCTCCAAGAGATTATTCTTAATATATGGAATATATGT
Source organism: Protopterus annectens (assembly GCF_019279795.1). Taxonomy (NCBI): domain Eukaryota; kingdom Metazoa; phylum Chordata; order Ceratodontiformes; family Protopteridae; genus Protopterus; species Protopterus annectens. The sequence continues at coordinate 1,007,002,134 of NC_056747.1, read as the reverse complement.
CCATAATTGCAGATTAAGAGGCCAACGTAGGAAAAATATATTGTTATTTTAACTGAGTAATTCTATTTCTTAATACTTTGTCTCCTTTCTTTCAGGAATGTTTTCAATGGTACTTGTCCATTTAGACTAGGTGGATGGTCTGCTCTCAAATTCATAATCCATTTGGCCTCTTCCATCTCAGTTTTATTTATTAAATCTCCTTCTCTTGCTGTGGGTTCTATTTTTGAGATGACCATAAATGTAAAATAATGTGTAGAATTCACTCAGATATGAGTATACAAGGCATTAGTTTCTGTATGATTTCTGATCTCTGACTGATGTTTAAATATGCGTTCCTTCAGCATCCTGTTCATCTTCCCTATATGATAACTTGGGCATCTATCACATGTGGCAATATAGATAATATTTTTACTCTGGCAGTTAGCATAGCCATGGAACCAATATCTTTTCTCAGTGATGGGATGAATGAAATTATTATTAGTATTGATTTCTGAACAGGCTTTGCATATGCCACATCTATAGGTACCCATTTTTTGGGAAGACTTAATATTAGATTTTCTTCTTCCATTCTTACTACATAACATTCTTTTCAAGTTCTTTCTATTCTTAAAGGTAAATCGAGGAACCTCTCTTACTATTTCTTTCAATTTACTGTCTGAAGTCAAAATAGGCCAATATTTCTTAATCACTGAGCATACTGCAGCATTGTCAGTACTATAAGTAATATTCACTCTCAGTGGTTATTTTTCCTGTCTTCATATACAGAGATATTCAGATTCCCAAGGGTATCACTTTCTTGGTAAGATGCTGAGTAATATGGTTTACCCTTTTTGGCCCTTATGGTCATAGCTTGCTCATTGGTCATCTTAATCTTATCTATCTTGTATCCTCATTCAGCAAAATCACACAATAATTTATTCTCTTCTCGAATAAAAGTCTCTTCTTGTGTGCATAGCCTAGATATGCATGTCACTTGGTTATCCACTATATTGTGGAAAATATACCTAGGATGCATACTGGAATGATGTAACGTGTGGTTTCTCCAAGCTGATTTCCTGAAGAGCATGGTATTTATTCCTTCTGTTGGATCTAATTGCAATTTCACATCCAAAAAATCCACCATTTCTCTAGATACTTTGACTTTAAATTTAAGAAAAGTAGTAGTATTTGTCAAGTATTCAACAAATCCATTTATTCCTTCTTCATCCCCATCCCATAGGACAAAGATATAATCCACAAATCGATTATACAAAGCTACAGTCTTAGCCCATAGATTTCCTTTGTCCATGGCCCATTTTATTTCTCCCATTGGGCCAGAACCAAATTGGCATAGCTGTTTGTGCAGGGGGTGCCCATTGCCACCCCCATTTTTGTCAAAAATAAGTGTTGTTATAAACAAATACATTGTTCATCATTCTTCAAGCCTATTGGCTAGGGAATGAACAGTAATAACTATGTTGCTCAACATTGTGCCTATGGATGTCTTATATTATCTATAAGTATGAATTCTTTTTGATGAAAGATTAAGAAATTAATAGTATTGATCACTATTTGGTGAATCAAGGATTGTGTTGTCACTTTTTTACTGTCTTCTCGGAGATATTTACAAAGTGAAACAATATACGACGTTCACTTGCTTGTGGATGGTTTTCATTGGTTATAAGTGCGAATCTGGTATGCTGATTGGCCAAAAAATAAGTAGCAGTAGCAATGTTAACTTGCATCATATTTTGAGCCAAGACGCTTTCTGAAAGTTTAATTATAAAATTAACAGCATGGTGCATTATATGGTGAATTAAGAATTGCTTTGTTACTTTTTCACTGCCCTCTCAGAGAAATTTATATAAAGTGAAATAGTTTATGAAGTTATCTTGCCTGTAGATGGTTCCCATTGGTTATAGGTGCAAATCTGATATGCTGATTGGAAATAAGTAGTAGTAGCCATGCTACCTTACATTATATTTTGAACCAAGATGCTTTCTGAAAGCTAAATTGTAAATTGGAAGAGCCTTTACCAGAGTATTACTTTTTTATGGAACAAAAACAAATAGAGAATAAAGTTCATGAAATAATTATAATCTTGTGGAAGGCAATATTAACTTGGCATATCTACTCGTTTTTTTGGAGAAATGTCTGTATAAAGTGAGATAGCACAAAACGTTTTCCTGACTGTGGATGGTTTCTATTGGGTATAAAAGTCAATCTGACATACCCATTGGCTAGTTAATGAGTAGTAGTAACCATGGTAATTTACACCATATAGTGAAGCAAGGCGCTCTGTGAAAGTTGAATCATAAATTATAAAGAGCTTTTATAAGAGTATTTCTTTATATGAAATCAAATTAAAATTTATTAAAACATAATATAAAGTCCATGAAAAGCTTTAACTTTGTGGTATACATCACTAATCTGCTGCTCGTTCGGAGTTATTCATGTATAGAAACGGAATACCATGCAAAGTCCTTTAATTAGGGAGATTGTCTTTGTAAAGCTGATATTAAGTCTATTTGCAACATTAGCCATGAAGCAAAAGTTGAATTATAAATTGTAAGAGTCTTTACCGAGTATTCTCTTGGATAAAACTAAATTAAAGCATGAAATCCATAAGAATTATAATACTGCAGAAGGTATTATTACCTTGGCATTTCCATGTGTTGCTTTTTTTCTTTTGGAGAAATATTTGTATAAAGTGAAGTGCATATAAAGTTTCTATGCCTACGGATGGCTTCTATTGGATATAAATGTCAATCTAACATGCCAATAGGCTAGAAAATGACCAATGGTAAATATGGTATTTTATATCGTAGTGTGGGGCATGTTGCATTGTCAAAGTTTAAATATAAATAATAATTGTAGTATCTTGTATCGCAATGTGGGGCAAGGCATATTGTGAGAATTTAAATATCAACTGCAAGAGCTTTTATAAGAATATCCTCTTGGATAAAATCAAATGAAAATGTCAGAATATGGTATTAAGCCCATGAAAGAACCATAGCCTTGTGGTGGGCATCGCTGACGTATTGCTCTTTTGGAGATGTTTATGTATATAAATGAAGCACCTTAAGGGGTCCCCAAGCTAGGGGATTTGCCTTTGTAAAGTCAACATGAAGTCTCAAATAAGCAGCCACTAAACGATTTTTAAATTGTATACTATGATACTAATTTTTGTTCATGAATGTTGTCTATTGGCTTATAATGAGCCTCTTCTGTGCTGATTGGCTAGTAAATGAACAGGAATATATATGCTTCCTTGAATTATATAGTATTTATGAATGGTTTCTACTGGTTAGAAATGTGAATTTTCAATGCCGATTGGCTAGAAGATGAACAGCAGTAATCACGGTTTCCAAATCACACTGTAAAAAAGACTTGTTGTGAAGATAAAATATGAATTCAAAGAGCTTTATCTGATTCATAACTAAGTTAGAAATTAAATAAAGCTAAAAAAACAGTGTAAATTTATAAATGAATTATAACTCGTGGATGGCAATATGAGCCTGCTGTTTCTGTGGAGAAGTGCAGGCATGAAAACAATGCATTTTACAAAGTTTTTTGTGACAAGGAAATTTTATTAGTAAAAATTTTATTAGTAAGATATTTGGAAATTTATAAATTAATTACAGCTCATGGCAATATGAACTTGCTGTTTTCGTGGAGATGTGCAAGCACAAAAATAAAGTATCATATAGGATGGTAATAAGGGGATCGGCAAGTCCATGCATATTATTGGTTGAAAGACTTGGTCTGAGTGAATTTTTTATTGGATCAAATACTGAGGAAGAGACTAAAGAAATTATTTAATTGGTCGTAAAATCAAGTTTTATGTTTACAAAGACTGATTGGTTAATTGTAGTAGTAGGTGAATTATGCCAATTTGTATTTTATTTTAATTTGTCATCTGACTCAAATGTTTGGAATGTGATTGGATGTCTGTCTTTTTAAAAATCAGATGCTCAGGACTAGTTAATCAAGATCTGAAGAAGGCTATTGCCAAAAGCGCTTGTCCTGGTTCTGAGGATATAAGTTGTTTTTATCCATTAAAGTTTTATGTTTATTTTGCTGTGGTGGAATGTTCCTTGTTTTTTCTGCATCTTTTTGGTTTTCCTGGAACGTACTTTGGTAGTTTATACCTGATTTTTTCTTGGATTGATATTCATATCTCTCAAACCATCAAGAAAGTACAGAAGATATTAGGCACTGTCTACAGGAAACAAACAATTCCTAACCGTAAACACAAACGCTACCTTTGCTCATACACACATCTTGTCTACACTCCTATACGCCTCGCCCATTCTAACTAACCTTAGAAAATGTGATCTAGCTAAACTAGAATCCTGCTATAATAAAATTGCTAGATTCACCACAGATTCCCCATCTTGGATACATTATTGTACATCTCTAAAACTACTAAATTGGCTAGAACTACCACAACTACTACTCTTTAATCAATTAACCTTTGCCCATAAAATCCTGCATCAACCAGAAAAAAAGAAACTCTTCTTTCCAGAACCTTATATAACCACACACCAACAATCGCTCTCTCCATTCCAGCAATAAACTACTACTTACTATCTCTAAAGCAAACACCTCAGCCGGGACTCGCTTTTCTCAAACTTCATTCCCAAGATATGGAACAAACTACCAGTCACAATAACCTCCAACTGCTCTATAGCTCAATTCAAAAAACTTCTTAAGTCACACTTAACTGAAACCTGGCTCTCCTCTTGCACCTGTCCTGGCTAGTTTCTGGTTACATAGATTTTTATCAGTCTGCACCTTATCAATATCCTACTATCTTCCAATGAACTGCATATGCAATATATGCCTGTACTGAACAATGTATATATCTGCTTTAACCTTAAAATATGCATCTCCCACAGAAAATTTTAAAATGAATCATATGTTAAAAGTGCATATTACATTGCTCCTCTAAAATTTTTCTATCATTTACATACATCAGTTTTGTAAAGTTCTTCTGTAGTATCTCCATCATGTATATAATTAAATTATCTTTGTATTTTGTATTTTATATTAAGTGTTTTGTGCTATTTTTCTGTGCTTTTTTCTACAGCGATTGTACTGTTTCTACATTTTGTACTTTTTTTTCAGGGCTTTTATTAAAGGAGAGATTACTATCTACTTGGGTCCCCAGATCCCTTATTACATCTTCCGTATTTAGGGGACTACCACCTATGTGGCGGTTTGGGGATACTTTGATTTTTCCAAAGGGGATGACTATGCACTTTTTGCCATTTAGCTTGTGGCCATGATTTTGACACCAGGTATCCATCTCAGTGAGATGCTTTCGGAGGATATCTGTGTCAGCCCGAGAGTCAATTATAGCCCCCAGTTTGCAGTCGTCTGTGAACTTGGTCAGTCATAGTCCTCCTGTGCTTGCTTGTATCTCTGAGAAATATATGCCGAACAGGAGGGGTCCTAGGACTGAGCCCTGGGGAATGCCACTTGTAACCAGTTTAGAGTCGGACCTAGCTCCCTTAACTCTCACCATGTGGGTTCTGTCCATGAGCCAGGTGGCAACCCATCTTGTGATGTAGGGGTTTATGTTCAGGCTGGTGAGCTTGTCTATAATACCATAATGGGGAATGGTGTCAAAGGCCTTTGCGAGGTCTAGGTAGGCTGTGTGTACCACCTTTCCCTTGTCTATTGCCTTGGTAACTGTCTCAAAGAAGTCCACCAGGTTTAGGAGGCATGATCTGCCCTTAACAAAGCTGAACAGGCTAGGGTCCAGTGTTTGAAGGTTCCCAATGTCTCTTTTAATGAGTTCCATGATGATGCGCTCTATAGCCTTGCAGACCAAGCTATTCAGGCTTATAGTTCCCGGGGCCTGTTGTGGCTCCACCTTTGTGGAGCAGAATAACCATTTCTGTGTGCCACTCTATGGGTACATAGCCTGTGGAGAGGCTGAGTTTGAACAGTGTGTTTAGGTGAGAGGTTAGTTCATCTTTGAGCTAGTGTAGGATGCAGCCTGGGACACCATCCAGTCCCATTGATGCTGTGTTTTTGGCTTTGGAGAGGGCTGTTTTAACCTGAGTGTCTGTGATTTCAGGAGCTGTACATTCTTCTGGTATGGTTATGGGCCCTTTTGGGGGTGAGAGGGGAGCGAAGTTTGCAGTGAACCTATCTGCCAGGATGTTGGCGATATCGGTCGGTTCAGTGTATTTTGTGCCATTCTGCACTAACTCTGAGCAGATCTGAGAATTGCCACTTAGATTCTTGACATAGCTAAAGAATGCCTTGTGGTTATCTTTGGATTCTTGGTAATTTTTCTTTCAAATCTAGCCTTGGATGATTTTATGAGGGATTGCAGTTTCTTGCTGATACTGATAAGGGATGTCTTCCCTTCTTGGGATTTTACTCTTTTCTGTACTAGTTTCTTCCTTCTATTGTATAGCTTGTTTTTGGCAGGGGTCCACCAGACTGGTTTCCTTTTCTTGGAGGAGTGAGTCTTGGTTTTGCTTGGGATAGCATGATCCATGCATTCTTGTAGGTGCCCATAGAATGCATTAGTAAAGGATTTTGCAGCTTGGACAGCGTTATCCTTTAGCATGGGGGCTTTGAAACTTTCCACCTCGGTCTTAAGTAACGTGAAGTTTGCTTTTGAAAAGTTTTTCATGGTGGTTTCCTTGACCGGGGTTGGGGGTGGAATGTGAATATCCAGAGTGATTTGTTTATGGTCAGATCTAACCAGTGAGGAGCTGATCTCCAGTGTGAAACACTGGTAGTCCATGTTGGTGATGACCAAGTCCAATATGTTGTCACCTCTGACGGGGGTGTTGACCAGTTGATCCAGGGTGTTTGAGTTCATAAATTCTAGGAAATGTTGGGCAAGGGAGTTAGTACTTGAGTAGTTCTCCCAGTTAATGTTTGGGTAATTGAAATCACCCAATATTAGGGTGTTTCATAGGACCTTTATGTTTCCCAGTGTTTCCTGAAATACGGAATGGGGGTCCTGGGACATGGTGGGTGATCTGTAGCAAGCTACAATTTGAATTGCACTTTTGCCCATTGTTAGTTGCATGTGGATGATCTCTGAAGCATCGTGCTGTGCCACTAACCTGGAGATGTGGGTATCCTTGATGAACATGGATACAACCCCACCTTTTGTATTTCGGTCCGGGTTCTGCAGCCGAAATGTGTAGTATGAGTTGTTGCCTGGTAGCGCTGGGGTGCTCTCTTGAGCCTTAAACCAGTTTTTTGTTACTGCACATATATTGATTTTCTCCATACTGAGGAGTGCCTTGAGTGTGTGCATTTTGAGGTTTAGACTTCTGGCATTGAGTAGCATTACCCTCAGTTTTTTGTTACTTGTGCTATTTACGGCGGTGGGTTTGTCTTTTGAGCCTTGCCTACAAAAGGCACTATGGGGGTGGCAAGAGCCTTGGCCAGTATTCAAAAGCCTATGGGTGACAGGTGCAAGCCATCTCTAGAGAAGGAGCATGGCTTGTCGAGCATGTCATCCCAGGTGGCCAGATACTGGGTCCCCTTCGAACGACACCAGAAACTTAGCCAAGTGTTGAAATTGATCATGTTTTCTTTATACTGTGGCATCATTCTTGGTGAGGGCAGGATGCTACTCAGGGTCAGGGTCATACCGGCCTGGGCTACATGATCAGAGAGCTCTTCCGTGACTCTTTTCATCTCGGGCTAGTATAAGCCTAGCATTGAGCACCATACTGCCATCATTGAGGATGATGCCACAGTATATGAAAAATGATTGATTACAACAACTGACTGTCTTTCTGGTGTCATTATAAGGAGATCCAATATTTGTCAGCTTCAGAGGACCTGGTTAACAGACCAAGTTGCTTTGCCAATGGTGGTCTGCACCTCTACCCTCTAGGCCAATGGTGCACAACCTTTTTGTAGGAGGGTCACTGCATGAATTCTTAATGCATCTGCGGGCCACTTAAAAACATAGTAAGTCATTATGCGTTAGCAATAGGTACAGGCAGGGATGCCAGATTTCTGCTGTGACATGTAGGGACAAGGTGAAGACCAAAAAAAAAAAAAGGTCCTTCACGTAAGTGAAGACCAAAGGATAAAATTGTGCTAGAAAGTTTGCATGACTGCAGTAGTAAGGCATACCATTTTTCACTTTTTTTTAAATTTTTGGTTCCTCTCTGGAGGCTGGATATTGTTGGTTTGGGGGCTGGATTTGGCCCCCAGGCTGGACGTTGTGCACCACTGCTCTAGGCTTTCAAACACTGCCTAAAACTTTACCTACCCCATAGTGCCTTTTTTAGGCAATACCAAATTGGCAAACCTACTGACATAGCAAATTCAACCCAACTGAATCTCAAGGTATTAATGCTCAATGCCAGGAGCCTAAACAAAAACTACAGTCCCTCCAAGCCATCTCAGTCAAACCTGAGAATATAGACATCGGTGCAGTTACTGAGATATGGTTAAAACCAGCAGAGAGTACCCCAGCAGAGTAAGGTTTCAGTGCTTCCCACACATTTAGACCAGCAGTTGCAGAGAAAAGAACTAAAGAAGAAGGTGCCCTGATATACATCAATAACAAGCATACCTTTAGGGTGGTCAAAAAGGATAACATGCTGGAGATCCTCCATATACAGATCAGCATAGAAAAAAATCCCATACCATATCCTAGCCAGCTATAGGTCACCCTCGATGTCCCAAGAAGCTCACAATGCATACTTGGCCCTACTGGAGACAATTACCATCCAACCTATCACCCTACTCATGGAAGACTTTAGTTACCCCTCTATAGACTGGGAATCCTACACAGCCTCAAATTTACAGACACAGAGATTCCTGGACTTCGCAAATACAATCACCTTTGACCAGATAGTGAATATACCCATTAAAGGCTCCAAAATACTGGACCTCATGCTTACAAATATGGGAGAACGCTGCACCCCCAATATCTCATCCTCCCTGGTAAAGTCTGGATATAAAGCTGTTTCCTTTGAAATTAAAATCATCTCAATAATCCCATTAAAACTAGTAACAGTTAGGAACTATTCCAAGGCAAATTTACCTTTTATTAAGTGATGGATTGTCAAAATTAAATGCCCCTCCAAACGCAGAGAACATAGCAACCTATGCTGAAATGCCCTCAGAAATTCCGTATAACCATGTCAGTGGATGTATAGAGACTGGTATGCCTACCAGAAGTAAGTCCAGGACTAGCCCTAGAAACAAAATGTCCTGGTGGCATCCCAAATTAAACAGGATATACAACAAAAGGAAAAAAAATATGGCAAAACTCAGGAAGGGTAATGCCCATAAAAACTGAAACTCTCTCATCAAAGTAAATAGGCAAATGAGAGGGCTAATTAGTCAAAGACAAAGTAAACTTTATTGTTATTTAGAACTCACATGTGTAGCCTAAATGAAATTTCGTGCATCAGCTCTGTTCTGGAGATTACAAAGGAAAGTGAAACAACACATACAAGTAGAGGAATAAACATAACTAACAAATACAATACTACTCTCAATACACACAAGAAAGAGTTGAGGCATTTACCATCACTCATAAACAAAAAGAACACCTTCCCCTAAGTTAAAATAACTACCCTATTTAAAGTAATACAAAACACACTACAAATTAAAATGCCTAAGTTATTTGTCTAATATTGCACTTACGTGAGATAAATAATACTGACTATGGATATAAAAAACAAATGTTGCACTTACTTAGAATATATGTAAGTATATATTGCACAAATAAATAAAAATAAATAAACATTGACTTGTTATGTCTCCAGACCCCTGAGACTAGTGTCCAAGTTCAGAAGTCTGATCACTGTAGGGAAGAAACTGTTACTGAATCTTGCAGTCCTACAGCAGATGCTGCAATATCTCCTGCCCAATGCCAGATGCTTAAACAGTCCATGCGCAGATTGTGTGTTGGCCTGTAATATTTTGGTGGCCTTTCAGATGTTTCTTGCAGAATAAAGATATTACATGGATGGAAGACTGGAACCTGTTACCTTCTCTACAACCCTCACTGCTCTTTGTAGCGCCTTCCTTTCTGTAACTGTGCAGCTCCCAAACCACACTGTGAAGTTGCAGGTGAGGATGCTCTCTATTGCACCTCTATAGAAGGTGGAGAGAATAGGAGGAGGAAGCTTAGCTTTTTTCAGCTTTCTTAAAAGTGGAGGCATTGGTGCCATTCCTTGACCAGATGGCTGATGTTTTCCGACCACGAGAGATCCTTGAATATGTGTACACCCAGGAATTTCATAATCTTAACCCTCTCCACACTCCCACCATTGATCCTGAGCACTGGGTGGTTTATCTCCTTTTCCTGAAGTTAATGATAATCTCTTTGGTCTTGCTTAAATTCAGGTCAGTGTTGTTCCCCTCGCACCAACTGATCAGAGATGCCATCTCCTCTCTGTATACACCCTTTCATCCTCCTTTGTGATGGTCCCCGCAACTGTGTTGTCATCAACAAACTTGATGATATGGCAGTCGTGGGTCAGGATGGTGAATAACAGTGGACTGAGAACACATCCCTGTGGAACCCCAGTGTTAATCGTGAGAAACTTTGATGTGTTCTTAGCTGAACACACCCTCTGTGGTCTCTCAATCAGAAAGTCCAGGATCCAGTTACAGAGATGAATACTGATTACTAAATGTGCCAGTTTTTCTATCAGTTGCTTTGGTGCCAACATTTTAAATGCAGAGCTGAAGTGTATGAACAGCATCCTCACATAGTTGTCTTTGCCCTCTAAGTGCTCAAGTGAGATGTGTAGTGCTACTGATATGGCATCAGCCGTGGATCAGTTAGCTTTGTATAAAAACTGCAGAAGGTCAAAATCAGGAAGTAGGCATGATGAAAGATGCCTTTTGATCAGCCGCTCAAACCATTTCATAACAATGGATGTCAGAGTGACTTGTCTGTAGTCGTTAGGGCTGGAGGGATTGGTTTTCTTAGGTATTGGGATGATGTTAGTTTCCTTGAAGCATGAGGGTACTTTTACCAGAGAGGTGTTAAATATTTCCTTGAGCACTGTGCATAGTTGATCAACACAGCCTTTTAACACCTTGCACATTATGTTGTCTGGGCCAGCAGCCTTCCTGGGGATCATTCTCCTTAGCTGTCTTCTTACCTCCTCTGTGTTGAGGCTGAGTACTGCATCTTTCTCATCAGTGGGTAGCTTTACTACCAACCTATTGTTTATTTCCTCAAATCTACCAAAAAAGATGTTGAAACTGTCCAGGGATTTGATGCTGTCTTCACACAAGTAAAGCCACCTTTGAGATTAGGATATCCTCCCAGGTGAAAGATAACCATAAGGTCCTCTGCAGCTATGTAAGAAACCTCAAGGTCAGCATGCAGTCTGCTGAATTGGTGGTTAATGGTGCCACATTCACTGTGCCTGCAGATATAGCAAACCTGTTAGTGGACAAATTTAGTTCCAACTTTACCCCCTCTCACACCCAACCATCTCCTCAAAAATACCTTCAAACATAACCTCTCCACCTATAACTAGGACCATGTACTGGCTGCACTCACTAAAGCCAAAAATATTCCCTCACTGGGCTCTGATAATATCCCAAGATGCCTGCTGAATAGTCTGAAACATGACTTATGGAGTCATTATTTAACTATAATCTTAAAACAGGCTTTGTGCCATGTGAATGGAGGACTGCAGCAGTCATCCCTCTTCAAAAGAGAGGACCATCAATGGATCCTGGAAATTACAGACCCATTTGTCTGACTAGTCTTATTTGCAAAACCATGGAAAGAATTATTATGGAAATTATCAACAAGGACAAGGTGACCTCCAGACTGGATCCATCCCAGTTTGTCTTCGTTGGAGGAAGGTCATACTTACTGAATCTTGCGGACTTCTTTGAAAAGGTCACTAGGGCAATGGACGAGGGGAAAATGGTGCATAATTGCCTACCTAGATCTGGCTAATGCATTTGATTCAATAGCCTATTCAGGCATTGTCAACAAACATATGGAACTAGGTGTAAACCCCTTTATAACATGCTAAAGAGCTAACTGTCTCACTGATGAGAGCCAGGAAGTTAGAATCAGCGAGGTCACCTCCACAAAGACGTCAGTCACCAGTGGAGTCTCCCAGTACTCTGTGCTGAGTCCACTCTTCTTTGACATCTACTTCTCGGATGTCAAAGCCAATGTCAAAGGCCTTTGGCTGACTAAGTTCAAAGATGATTACAAACTGGGAGCAGTCATTGAATCCCCCCAAGATAGACAGGAAAAGAAAAAATGTCAGTGTCACCATTACAGACCAACATAGAATAAAACCAAAAATTCTTTAATATCCAACAACACGATAAAAACAACAACAGATCCCCTTATTTCAAACGATAAGCACTTTCGGATTATTCCTTCTTCAGATCATATAATAGGAAGGAGAAACTCTTACTTTTTAAAAACAACATGTAAAACACCAATCAAACATCATTTTCAGGATCAGCCCCTTGTCATTGTCCAATGGGTAATTGTACCAATGAAAAGCTGTGAAAAGAGACATGCTTTCTAATCAACCAATCACTGTTGTCCTGTTCTTTCGCATAGGTTTTAATGGTACTACGGCATTAAGTCCTGGCGATCTATCAGCCCTTAAATTTATAATCCATTTAGCTTTGTTTCTCTCAGTATTATTTGTGATATCTCCTTGTCTCATACCTTGAAAAGTAATTTCAATAGCTTGGAATTTAAAGTAATGTGTTGGAGACTGTACAACAAGGCATGCTAATGCATTCTTGATGTCTTTATTCTGAATTTCATGAAGATGTCTTAGGATTCTATTTTTAAACATTTGATCCATTTTTCCAACATAATAAGCTGAACAAACCTGACATACCGCAAGATAAACCAGGTGCAGTGTGTGGCAGTCAGCATGACAGGAGAACGAGTATTCTTTCCCAGTGGTAGGATGTTTAAAGAAGTTAGCTGTGTCTATACTGCTACATGCAGAACACCTTCCACAGCAAAATGTACCTTTCTTTTTTCTAATTGTTCCATGGGAGAAACCATCCTTCATGCAGAGTGAGTATATACTTTGAGTTCTTTTTATTTCTAAAAGGAAACTTGGGAATATCACCTAAAATTTCACGCAACCTGCTGTCATGTGTGAGGACAGGCCAGAACTTTTTTATTATTTCATAAACTTGTTTACTGTCATTTATGTAGGTTAGAATTAAATTAAGTTGCTCTTTCCTGAGAATATTTCTTTCAGTTAGCCCATGACTAGCATTGGCTCTCCTATGGAGAAATGGAAAGCCTTTGTCTTTCCTAAGTTGAGTCCTTTTATCAGCACTGATGGTATCTTTAAAGCTATATCCTCTTTGTCCTAAGTTAGCTTGAAGTTGTTCTAGCTCTGTGTGATACTCAATTTCTTTGTCTGACTTTTATCAGTGCACCTTTAGTAGCTACAGGTATTTTTACTTTGCATGATAGACAGGAAGGTCTAGTACAGAAAATGCATGGTGTCAAAGCCATGGCTTAAAACTCAATACCAAGAAGTGCATTACAGTACCTTTTAGGAAGTTTAGTAACCTGGGTAACTACATCATCAATAAAACACCCTTAAAAGTTGATTCACTAGTCAGGAATCTGGGAACTCATGTAGACACTAACCTAGACTTTGACAAGAATGTGCCCAAGGTAGTAAGACAATCCTTCTATGCTGCTTAACTTAAAGGAATGGCATGGCACCGAGGTCCAGAGAGGTCATCATACCATTGTACTTGGCCCTCATCAGACTCATCATGGAGTGTAATGCCCCCTTCAGTATGTACCTGACCCAACACATGCAGCAACTGGAATGTCCACAAAGATTCTTTACAAAAAGAATACAAGGAGTAAACACACTGTCCTACTCTGATTGCCTCAAAGCCCTAACTCTTTACTTGGTATCATACAGAGTTCTGAGAGGTGATCTTTGCCTCACATACAGGGCATCCCTGTACCCTGTTTTAATCAACATTTTACACATGAACAAATCAAACAGTATCAGAACTATTAGATTAAAAGGTGACATAAACAGGACATGTTGGAGATTCAGATATGTTTCTCAGAGAATTCTTATTCTCTGGAACAGGTTCTCCCATCCATGTGAAGCAGAGTTCCTCCCTAGATCTTTTTAAGCACACCTTGTACCAATGGATGGATAATCAGAAATTTACTACTGGTCTGGCTCCTGTGTCTCTGATGGACAGAGGCAGTCAGTAAATCGCCACCTATATAAATCAAATTTGTGGGTCACATTTGGGTTGCACGGCTAGGTTTATAAGGGCCCTAGTGGTCATTAGCCTTGTATACACCTATGGACCTATGAAGTACTCAGCAACCACTGAGACATTTGAGTTTTGAAGGAGCACATGATGAAAAAGATAATATCAAAAACTGATGACTGCCTCAGACCCAACTTTTAGTAGGATAGATAATAGCTAACACATTCCAAGAATGAACAATTGTGTTAACTGTAATCCAAGGTCAATACCTCCCGAGATCCATGACAAGAGAAAGATGGATGATGGAAGGTGTTTCAAGAGGGAGAACAGATCGAATCTTTGATAAGACAGGGATTGGAGATCATCTTAATTCTGCAACACTAAGTGACCAAAGTGATGGAACTATGGGGCCCTTTACAAGAAATACTCCTGAAGGAACTATCAACTTCATTGTTTTTGGCTAAGGAAATCACGTTAATCTAAAAAAATGAAGAGGAGGGGTATTTGCATAACTGCAGGAGAATTAAAAGTGCTATTTAAATGAGTCGTCTTGTATGTGTGTTGAAGTGTATGCATGTATGTATCCATGTCCCTGTGAGTGTACCAGTGTAACACATGGAGCATCAAGTAATAGCCACATGAACTATAGCTGTTTGTCTCAGCATTTATTAAACTAAGGTTAAGCAAGCATTTATTAACCTAAGGTTAAGCAATATCATGTTAGGCAAACAAACAACAGGAGTACAGCAATAAATGTAGTTAGATACACAGAAAAGTATCTGCAACCTTGTGCCAGTGTTATACTCCAGAAGCAAATAAACTCCCAGCAAACACTTTCTTGAGATTCAGGAATAAAAGCAAAGTATAATAAAATATAATTAAAAAATAAATACATTTATTCTGTGACTGAAGAAAGTTTGGGCTTTAATTAAAAATAAAAACAAGATATTGTTATATTATTGACATATACTTAGGAATCACCAGTGAATATCGTTGATGACAAGTTAAATATTTATTAAAAAACATACTGTCAGGGATTAGTCATTATAAAATATTAAAATAAAAAAAAAATCCATATTTTATGAGCTCAACTCTCACTACCCCATTATTCTTTAGAGGTTAGCACAGAGAATTTTGAAACACATTCATATTTATTTCTCTATAACCTCTTAATCTGCAAAGGCCTTCTGAGCAAAGAAGAATAGCTGTGGTTTACTTGGTTATACAAAGAAGCGAAAGTGCTTGCTACAAAAAAAAAAATACCACATCGGTAAAGAGGTTTCTGACAAAAGTCTGGTTTGGTCATTTGTAGCTATGCTACTAATTGACTTTTTGCAGAGTAATGCAGAATTGTTCTTAGAGGCCGTTTCTCAGACGTCAGCTGAACTGTTATGCAAGACTAAACTTCTTTTCATGATTTAATCAGCTATAGACTAATATAATAGTTTTATAACATCCCCTGAAAAAGATTACAGTGGACAGTATCTGCAAATTTCCTTATCTTTAATAGACAGTTTGCCCATCATTGTTTACTACATAGTGCAGCTGCTGAAAGTGGTGTTAACGGACATTTACTGCCTGCCTCGTATGCTGCCTTTGTGCTCTAAATATAAACTACATGTGGTTGCTGTGGTGATATTTGCATGACAAAATGGTTTACATTATAAAATGGAAAGAGGAAATCTCACTTTCTAATTGCTCATCAGTTGTTCTCTAAAACTGGCTGGTGCAGAAAATGAATAATAGAAGGAAGACATGTTTATATTACTTTTTATGTTGTCAAAATATAATAGCTGCCATCATACACCATAAATAAGCAGACACATGTACACACACACACACACACACACACACACACACCACACACACACACACACACACACACACACACACACACACACACACACACACACACACACACACACACACATTTCCCATTTCTCCTGACCCAAGCACAGACAGTTCAAATGATGGAATGACAACAGTTAAAATAAATTAAACATTAAAGCATTGCAAACCTCCCCCCTTAGTTCACATTCCCATATGTGCACTATAAAATGACCAATGCACTACTGAGAAAATCTACAAGAATCATGGGGCCACTTGCAAAGCTTGGAAAGTAGAAGTGCATACTGGATGTTTAATGAGTGGAAACAGCCATGATGCAACTCCATCTGCAGGTTTGTAGGAGGAAAAGGACACAAATCTCCACTTGTCAAAGATGGTGGCTGTAGCACAGACTTTACTTAGGCACCAAATTTCAGCTGAAGAAAAGTTAGTGCTAAAAGCAGGTAAGGTGAGATTGTATTTCAGCAGTCATACTTCAAGGGATTTAAATCATCATTTCCCAACTGAAATGGCACTTTAGTTTATCCTCTTGGTTTTATATAAATTGATTTTTTTCACCCTAGGCACCCGGCTAGTAAAAATCAACCCCAGATTTTTTTTCAACTGCCATTCATTTGATTTTAGAAGGATTTATCAATTGTCATTTATTTATTTATTTTTATTTATTTGACATTTGTTTACCGGGAAAGACCAGCTAGGCCGACATGAACCCATTTTCAGTGGTGGCCCAGGGAGAAAGCTCCAAAACTATGACAAAACATGCAATGAAGACTTATTCAGACATTCATTTCAAATAAATATAATTTATATAAAAAGACATACCATGAGTAGTTTTCAGATAGTATTACAAAAAAAGATTGCAAAAATGAAAATCCAGAATGGGCTAAAGAAAAGAGATTATGCCCATTCTCAGTGGAGGAACAGTGAGTAAAGCTTTAATGAAATGTAAAATATACAATGAGCAATATTTCAATTATTATTAGCAGCAATTGAAAGACAAAGTGAGAGAAGACCATTTGAGACCATTTAAGATACAAGCTTATTGCTGTAGTATTTAAATTTGAAGCGCTCAGGGTTTTTAAGAAAGAGACTAGAGTTGTTAAATGTATAGCATAGTACAGAAGTACATATTTAGCCAGGGTTAGAGCAGGAGCAGATAAAAGCTTTTAACAGATATTCTTTTAGTGTAAGTTTAAAGGATGAATGATTTTGGTTTGCTCTGATTGGTAAGGGTAGGGAGTTTCAGACTTTAGCTGGAGAGAAAGAGTATAGGCTTTGACTGACTGATTTGCTAGGTCGATGCTTGATGAGAAGTTATTTTCCATTTTTGAGAGATCTATCCATCCATCACCCCTTTCCCATTTTTACACATGGGGTTGGGATGGCACTTCAACAGTAACAATCAGCTAGAGCCAAGGTTCACAGCACCGCATGGTTACCCCCCGAGATATCATTTGGGTAAACAGTTTGAAATATTGTGCTGTGGGCAGGGCAGGCCATAGGTTTGTAGATGATCTTATAAGCCATTTTAAGTTGAAGGAAGGATTTTATTAAATTGTCACAACAACATTATGGTAAACAAAATTCTGGCCATTGGTGAGGTAGTTATATGGCCTATCCAAAGGAACTATGAACTCTGAGTTGCTAGTATAGCTTTGAGGTGGGTTAGAGGCAAATCCTCCAACATGACAGAGTTACAGGCTTGCCCCCAACTTCTTAATGGTTTTGATGTAGCTATTGCCTGTAAAACAAAAGTAATGAGTCAAAATTTGGTGAAACAGGTTGCAATAAGCCATGTCCGAACCTCTTTCTGCAGCTAATTCTGCTACTTCCTTCAGATGACTGCCAATTCCTATTACCACACTGTTTCTGGATAAGGGTGCATTTGCTTCTTGGTGGCACTGGGGAGTTTTACATCTTAACCCTAAAACTGTGGGATTCCCACTGTATGAAGTGCATGTGGGCAAGTTATACACAATTGGGTGGCGCAGTGGTTGCAGTGGTTAGCGTCACCTCACAGCAAGAGGTTCTCTGTTTCGATTCTTGGCTGGGGTGCCTTCTGTGCGGAGTATACTCTCAAAAGGCCCCATACTCTCCCCTGGATATGACAGTAGGCTACTGGACATACTACATCATCCACTGTCTGACCCTCAGATTCATAGGTTCATAGGTTCATAGGTAGGTACTAGGCTATCGGCCCTGGGGCCTATACAAGCCCAGCCAAAAAGGTACCCTGGCTTTTGCTACCCAAGAAAATTATTTTCCTGTGCCACTGTCGAGCAGAGCCACAGAGATGTTCCCCGGGGTGAATTTCCTATTTCCCATCCAGTCATCAAAATTTTTCTTGAAGAGTTCTAATGAGGAGCTTTGTTTGATATAGATAGGTAGTTTATTCCAGAGTATGGGAAGTCTCTGGGACAGGAATCTATCCCTCTGGCATGTTCTGTTTATTGTGGTGACAAGGTTTAGGTCCCTAGAGCATGTAGCTCGGAGGGATTGGGATTTCTTTAAGTGGAGCATGTCCAACAGCTCTGGGTTTGACATAGCTTTGTATGTTAGACAGAGATCACCTCTGAGTAGGCGATATGCGACGGAGTAAAGCTGGAGTTTTTTGAGACGATCTGCGTAGGGCATCTGTTTGAGGCCGGTAATCCTCTTTGTGAGGTATTTCTGTGTCTTTTCCAGTTGTTGTAGATGTCTTGTGAGGTACATACCAAAAGGGGCATTGTACTCTATAATGGGCCTAATGAGTGATGAGTAGAGGGGGACAATGACCTCTTTTTTTTCTGGATGAGAAACCTTTTGTGATGAGGTGTACCAGGTAGAAGGATTTCCTGACTACTGTGGCAAAGTGATTATCAAAGGAGAGACTACTGTCCACCTGTGTCCCAAGGTCTCTTATCACACTTTTGGTGTTAAGTATACTACCGCCTATGTTGTAGTTCATGGGTACAGAGTTTTTACCAAAGGGGATGACAATACACTTTTTGGCATTGAGCTTGAGGCCATGGCTTTGACACCAGGCATCTGTCTCAGTGAGGCCCTTTTGTAGGATGTCCACATCATTAGGAGTTTCGATTATGGCTCCTAGTTTGCAGTCATCTGTGAACTTCATTAGCCAAAGACCTTCTGTGTTAACCTGTACTTCAGAGAAGTAGATACCAAACAGGAGAGGACAAAGGACTGAACCCTGTGGTACTCCACTTGTCACTGGTGTGAAGTCGGATTTGGAGTCTGCTACTTTCTCAGTGTGGGTTCTGTCAGTGAGCCAGTTGGCAACCCATCTTGTGACATAAGGATTTATACCTAGTTTAGTGAGTTTATCTATAATTCCAGAGTGGGGATGGTGTCAAAAGCCTTGGCAAGATCTAGATAGGCTGTCTGAACCACCTTACCCTTGTCTACGGCTTTGGTGACTGCTTCAAAGAAGTCTATCAGGTTTAGGAGACATGATCTGCCTTTTACAAACCCAAACTGGGTGGGGTCCAGAGTTTGGAGATTACCAATGTCTTTGTTTATAAGTTCCATGATGATACATTCCATGGCCTTGCAGACCAGGCTCGTCAGGCTAATGGGGCTGTAGTTCCCGGGGTCCATGGTGGCTCCCCCTTCTGGAGTGGGATAACCATCACTGTGCACCATTCAGCAGGCACAAAGCCTGAGGTGAGGCTATGATTGAACATGGTACTTAGGTGGGATGCCAGTTTGTTCTGTAGTTCATGTAGAATGCAGCCTGGGATGTTGTCGAGTCCCATGGATGCTTTGTTCTTGGCTTTGGAGAGTGTGTTGTTTCCCTGTGCAGCCATAATTACAGGAACTTTGCATTCTTCCGGTATAGAGATGGGCTCTTTAGGGGGTGAGGGGGGTAAAGTTAGCACTGAACCTATCTGCCAGGATATTGGCAATATCAGCTGGGTCTGTATATTTAGTGCCATTGTGCTGTAACTCAGAGCAGATATGAGTGTTGCCATTGAGATTCTTGACATAGCTATAGAATGCTTTGTGGTTGTCTTTAGAATCAGTGGCGATTTTGTTTTCATAACTTGCTTTGGAGGATTTTATCAGGAATCGCAGCTTCTTACTGAGGCTGACCAGGGAGCTCCTCCACTCATGGGATTTTACTCTCTTTTGCAACAGTTTCTTCCTTCTGTTGTACATTTTGTTTACGGCAGGGGACCACCAGATTGGCTTCCTTTTTTTGGAGGATAGTGTCTTGGTTCTGTTTGGGATAGCATGATCCATGCACTCATGTAAGTGCTTATAAAGTGCAATTGTGTAGGATTCAGTAGTCGTAACTGTATTGTCCATCTACATGGGTGTCATGAAATTCACCACTTCTGTCTTAAGAAGCATGAAGTTGGCTTTGGAGAAATTTTTTACCATGGTTTCTTTAATGGGGGGTGGGGGCAGGATGTGGATATCTAGGGTAATTAGCTTATGGTCGGATCGGACCAATGAGGCATTGACTTCAGGTGTGGAACACCGGTCACTCATGTTGGTAATGACTAGATCTAGGATATTGTTGCCACTGGTGGGGGTGTGGATAAGTTGATCCAGGGCATTGGAGTTTATGAATTCCAGAAAGCATTGAGCGAAGGAGTTGGTACATGAGTAGCTTTCCCAGTTAATGGTGGGGTAGTTGAAATCGCCCATTATTAGGGTGTTTGGTTGAACCCTAATATTTTCCAGTACATCAAGAAAAGAAGAGTGGGAATCCTGGGGCATGGTGGGTGATTTGTAGCAAGCTACAATTTGGATTGCAGTTTTGCCCAGAGTTAGTTGCACTTGGATAACCTCAGCTGCATTATGCTGAGCAACTAGCCTGGAGGTGTGGATATCCTTAATGAATATGGACACACCTCTGCCTTTGGTATTCCGGTCCAGGTTACATGGCCGAAAAGTGTGGTATGAGTTATAGCCCGGTAGTGCAGAGGTGCTCTCTGGAGCCTTGAACCAGGTCTCAGTCACTGCACAGATATCGATGTTCTCCATTTTAAGGAGTGCCTCGAGTGAGTACATTTTGAGATTTAGACTTCTAGCATTGAGTAGCATCACCGAGAGTTTTTGCTTGCCTGTTCCTGTTATGGTGGTGAATTTGTCATTTGAACCTTGCCTAAAAAAGGCACTATAGGAGCGGCAAGAACCTTAGCCAGTATCCGGAATCCCAGGGATGACAGGTTCAGGCCACCTCTGGCAAAGCATCATGGTCTGTCGACCATGTCATCCCAGGCAGACAGATACTGGATCCCTTTAGAATGGCACCAGAAGCTTAGACAATTGTTGAAGTCAATCATTTTGTCCTTGTACTGCGGCATCATTCTGGGTGATGGCAGAATGCTACTCAGGGCTAGGGTCATACCTGCCTGGGCTACAAGATCGGAGAATTCTTCCATGTCTCTTTTCATGTAGTCCAGGGAGGTACATCTCAGGTCATTCACACCAACATGGACAATGACAGAGTCATATTTGTACTTGTTGTGGAGTGACCTGAGTGCGTGGGTTATGTGGCAGATCCTGGCATCCGACAGGCAGCTGACAGTAACCTTCTCCTTGTTTAGCCTGGTGAGTGGGACATCAGTGTGCCTGACTATAGAGTCACCTATGACTAGTGTGTTGGGTACGTTGTTTTGCCTTATTGGCTGTGGTTGAGTGGCACACTGAGTCTGTGGGCTATGTGTCATCTAGGTTGTGTTGGTGGGTGGAAGTTGCTTGCATTTCTGCTTTGGAGGTTTCTGTTGCTTGAGCAGATTATTATTGAGAGCCTCCACAAAAGTTTTTGTGTTTCTATGTGTGGATTTTGGTGGTGTAGATTTAGTGAGACTATGTGATGAGTGTGGTGTGGTGCAAGTGTTTACCTTCTCCTCTTGACTGTCAAGTTCAGTCTTGATTGGAGAGAGCTTTACCTCCAGTTTGGCTAGATAAGTGCATCTCTCACAGGTTGTAGTGTTGGGTGGTAGGAGGAGAGGGTTGTCTGTGTACATGAGGCAATTTCTACATTGTCCTAAGATGCCCAGAGTCATCAGATAGACAGGAGAGAACACTGGGAGCTGACCCTTGGATATGCCTGAATAAAAAACTATGTTCCTCTAGATAAGTGAGGAAAGTGAGTACAAGAGCTGTTTTTCTCTAAGCAAGTGAGGAAAGTAAGTACCAAAACTGTTTTCCCTCTAGGTAATGAGGAAGGTTGAGTGCTGTAGTAATTAGTAGGTTATTTAGTGCTTACAAGTTCTGAACAAGTGCTGATCACGAATAAGCAAATTCAAGTGCTAAAACGAAGAATCTGTATCTGGACTAAACTAGTTACAGGAAAGGGGGGAAACAAGTGCAAATGCTGGCTTTTAAATCAGAAAATTGAGAGAGATGGAAAAACTGCCCAAACGGCCAATAACTACAATTTCTGGGCCAGAACCACTCCTTATGTGGCAGATAGATTACCTAGTGCTTACCACTCCCACTGATAAGCTAGAAGACTTCCCTCCAACACAGAAAGCTTAGGGGGGGCTGGGGCTCAGAAAATTACATACAGTCCTGGATACAGCAAATCTGAATCTGGACTACACTAGTTACAGGAAAGGTAGTTTTATATATATATATATATATATATATATATATATATATATATATATATATATATATATATATATACATACAGAAAAGTAGCTAAAACAGCAGTCAAAACAATTCAAATGCAGTGCAAGCTGGCACACGAGTATGTAACAATGTTAGACCAAACAGTTTAAAAAATGCAATTAAATTAAAAATGATTAAAAACAAGTGCAGAAGGAGTCTATTAGGTAGAATGAGGTAAAGAGATGGGACTGGGGGGAGTTTCCCCAGATCAAATCTACAGTGGGGGCGGGCAACTGCAAAAGCTTCCAAATTTAAACAACACAGGAATAGGGAGGGTGGATATGGGAAAACCAACACCTTCAGCAGAAATCTGAAAAACTATACAGTGAAGCAAAAATAACAGTGCACAACACTGAAGTCAGCCAACAATGATATAAAATTAGTCAAACAACAATTACCAGTACACAACTCTGAAGTGCCAGAAAAATATATTCAGCTCTGTATATCTCCAGATAGATTGAAGAGCACTCTGTCAGGACACAGGAAGGCTCCAGCAATGATATGCAGAGTTTTACTAAGAGGGTCTAATTTTATGCATGTAATCCTTGAGATGGACAGATAACACACAGGATGTAAAACCAGTTATACCAGCTTAAGACACAGAGAAATAGGGGGAGGGGGAAATACCTTCAGCAGAGATCTGAAAAACTATACAGTGAAGCAAAAATAACAGTGCACAACTCTGAAGTCAGCCAGCAATGATATAAAATTAGTCAAACAACAATTACCAGTACACAACTCTGAAGTGCCAGAAAAATATATTCAGCTCTGTATATCTCCAGATAGATTGAAGAGCACTCTGTCAGGACACACGAAGGCTATCAGATGTCAAAGATGCAAACCAAACCATGATTACAGCTGCAAAGTCGCATGCAAAACCCAGCTCCCTGCATCCTTAACTTCCCATTCTGTTCGCACCTTGAGTGTCTTGCCCTGTCCATCAGCTTCCACACACTGACAACACCCAATACGATACAGATGCCATCCAAACTTTCTTTTGTGGTATATATGTATTTTCTAGCTGAATAATTAGGCTTCACGTTTACATCCACAGTGACAGAGTTGTGTCGCTGTATTCTCATTATTTAGTCACTCCTGTCGCTGTCTTTCAGAGTAAAGACCGAAGAATACATTCTTATTTTTTAACAGATGCCACCTGTCTTTTAAGCACTATAGCTCATTATATAGGGCTAGTAAATGTCCATTAAGAATCAGCAGGAACATGCTGATGTTTGCCTGCCAGTCTTCTGTTTCTGATCTGGTAATGGAGAAATGTTCAGGCCCAAGCCTTTGGTAAAGTCAAACAACTACTGATATCTGCTCCAGGGCTTACCTACTATAATGTTACGATTCCAACTGTCATGAGTGCTGATGTCAACAGTTGTGGTGTAGGTGCTGCTGTACTCCAGAGGGATGGACAAGCCTTAAGACCTATTGCCTATTGCTCCAGAATGCTAACTGATGGGGAACAAATATATTCACAAATTGAAAAAATGTGGCTTGCAAGTGTGAGAGGATGTCAGAAGTCTCAAAGCACCTACTAGGAAGACAGAGCTTCTAAATCCAGACTGAAAGCAAACCACAGGTTCCAGTGATTAAGTCCAACAATTTGGACCAAGTACCACTAAATTATCAGAGGTTGCTTATCAGACTGAAGATTTTTATACCAGTGTGATCCATGCATCTGGAAAGCAACTAACTGACATGTTGTCAGGAAACCCAATACTTAACCAGACATGAGCTGACACATAAGAAGGCATTGCTGTAGATATGGAGAGCATCATTTCAAGTCAATCAGTAATTACTAAAATTCTTGGCAGACTAAAACAAGATACCAAACATCACAATGAGCTGCAGTTGGTCATTAAGTATGTAAAGGATGTATGGCCTAACCACTGAACACAGACAAAGCATCTGATGTGCAAATAATCATACTGACGGAGTGCAACTGTCTGAGCTCTGAGCACAATACGTGCTAGTGTACCAAGACAGAAAAGTGATACCTTCTTCACAATGTGTCAAAGTGCTTAAAGAAATATACGTGCTAGTGTACCAAGACAGAAAAGTGATACCTTCTTCACAATGTGTCAAAGTGCTTAAAGAAATATACGTGCTAGTGTACCGAGACAGAAAAGTGATACCTTCTTCACAATGTGTCAAAGTGCTTAAAGAAATATACGTGCTAGTGTACCGAGACAGAAAAGTGATACCTTCTTCACAATGTGTCAAAGTGCTTAAAGAAATATACGTGCTAGTGTACCAAGACAGAAAAGTGATACCTTCTTCACAATGTGTCAAAGTGCTTAAAGAAATACAAGATGGAGAGCAGATCCTGACAAAGTGTCATAAAAGTGCCAAAATGTCAGCATGGTGAGGAGTCCAGTATTAACAAGGACATGGCAAAGCTTGTGTTGATGTGCATAATAATATGCAAATCATCCCAGAGTACATAACAGTTGCTACCAACTTTATTACTGGAAGGTCCCTGGCAGAAAGTAGGTGCAGATCTATGCAAGTTCGAAGGAAAGAGCTATTTTGTAGAAGTGGTGAACTACTGCTCTCAAGATATAGAAAGACGATAAGCCAAAAAAATGAGTGCCAGGTTCTAGACAGTGTTTACCAGATATGGCATCCCAATCTAACTGATCACAAAAAATAGTGCAAAATTTGTATCAACAGAGTTCCTTCCATTTGCTGAGGAGTATAGTTTCGTACATACCTTCTCCTTGCTACCCACAGTTCAATGGAATTGCTGAAAGAGTAGTGCAAACTACCAAACAGATTCTTTGCTAACCTTATCCTCAGAAATGTCTTATGTCTTACCCTACTACTACTCTACACAGAGGTGAGGCAGGAAGTACTGCACATCTGATACATGATAAAATAACAAGACTATCACCAAGCTGAAACGAAAAATGAGCAAAAATCAAGACACTTACAGACAGTTCTATTGATATTCCACCTAGACTGTACCTGTCTTTCAACTACTCCAGCTGATGCATCTAAAGTTGGAGGAGACAAAATAAGAAACAACCAGTTTTAGAGTACAAAATGCAGATGAACCATGAATCTACATAGTAAAGATGTATGATAGTGCCATTGTGAGATGTAACAAGAAGCATATCCAGGCCATTCCTGAGGAGTCTTAACCAGAAAGCCACATGTCAGAGAGGAATACTAAGAAAAGTATACTGATTCAGTCAAATGTAATTTGACAGCCAGCTATCTGAGATAAATTTCCAAATCTGAGAGAAGTCATGAGGTTACCCAGAGCACCATCAAACCCAATATGACTGTGCCAAATGCTACCCAGACTGGTCCAGTTAGAGACACTAGAAAATCAGAGTTGATCTAATGATATTCTCCGGTATATATTACCAGTTATAAGTGTGATAATAAGGACAGTTTATGATTTTTGATTAATGGCATTAGTTTTCTTTTAGATTTGTAAGTAATATTGTAGTTTGCTTTATCATACTGTGGTGCATTGCGCGAGTGGGTGGTTCACTTCCAGGATTTTCCCTTTCTTCTTCAGTAATGTGAGCATGGAATTGTTATATGTAAGTTAAGGACATGGGGGGTGCAAGGGGTGCTTACCTCCTTCCAAAAATGTTTTGCTAGTTTTTTTTTTTTTTTTTTTTTTTTTAGTTAAGCTAGGTTAGAAGTGTAAACAAAAAACTAGACAAACTAAACTTCGAAAATAAAAAACAAAGTGATAGTAACAAATAACGCCAGCCGGTGTGAAAGTAAAATTCTTTACTTGTTAGCGCTTTCATGCACACAAATAGATGCACTTCTTCAGACAAGTTTTTGAAACAAACCACACATTAAGTTATATGCTGAAAATACAGCTATAATTAACTAATTACAAACAGCCCTAATTAATTATCTAATTACTATACAACGTTTCCAAAACTTCATTCATCCACCATTTGTATTCACATTTACCACTAATTTATAACCAATATATTAAAAAGTGCAGGAAACTTTTTACTATTATTCACTAATTTTTAAACAATAAATTATTAACAAACATGCTTATGGAGACTTGAGGCAGAAAAAATATTTATACTAAGACGCTTTATTATACAAAATATATCAATTACAATTAATAAAATCTATTTAAACTATACTATAATTCAAAAATACATAATAGTTAAAAATCTTTGCCAAACTTATTAAAAAATTTTATCTATCAAGGGCTCTCAATTTTAATAAACATTTTATCGAGCACATATCGTTGATCCCAGGGTATGCATATGCATTAGTTTTAAGTTGCCGAAGCAATTCACGTTCCTGTAGTTTTAAATGCCATGGCCCAACCCTAGGATTTTTGTGTACTACTTCCACAACGTTAAATAAGAAACTGTGTGTATTATTCTCAACTATATGTTTTGCCAGGGCGTTGGAAACAGTTTGCTTTGAAATAGCGTATAAATGTTCATAAATACGCTGTTTTAACTGACGTTCCGTTTTACCTAAATAGAATACGGAACATATTTTACATGTAGCAAGGTAAACCACGCCCTGGCTTTCACAGTTACATTTATCTTTAATATAACATTTAACACCTCTAATCCGAAATGTTGCCCCAACTTGGATGAATTTACAATAGTTACAATGTCCACACTTGTGCATTCCTCTATTCATTTTATAAGGTTGAATCGGGATTTCTAATAGATTTTTAAGTGAAGGTGCTTTTCTGAAAACAATACGAGGTTTTAATCCAAAGATTACATTAGATTGTTGTTCTTGTAAAATAAATTCCCAATTGTTATTCAACACACCTCTAATTTGCACTGCCCTGTCATTAAACTGAGTAAGAAAGCTGGTTTTATAATCAATACTTGTACACACTTCATTTACTATAACTTCGTCATTGTTATCCAAATTCGGCACTTCTAACGTGGATGCATTGTACCCTCTCTTAAATATTGGACCCAGATGTCCACTTTGCCTTTTCCATTTAACTTCCCACATCATTGCACAAATTAATTTATTGGGGTACCCTCTATTGAGAAACATTTCACTTAACCTAGAGCATTCCACCTCAAAAGTGTCTTCGTCCGAACACATTCGAGATGCTCGTACAAGTTGGCTTTTAACCACCCCCTTCTTTTGAAAAAAGGGGTGGCAACTTGAAAAATGTAAAAATGAATTACTGTATGAAGGTTTCCTATATATTTTAGTATTAAACCTCCCATATTCAATGTTTTTCTCAATAACAATATCAAGGAAATTAATAGAGATCAGACCTAGGTCATAAGTAAAGTCCAAAAAAGTTGTGAAAGA